>NW_026899650.1:0-90936 GCF_033153095.1 Gastrolobium bilobum | reverse complement strand
TTACAAGGAATCACGACTAGAAGGTTGCGGCCGTATTTCCAAGGCCACCAAATCATCGTCAAGACTAACCAGCCTATTCGGTAGGTGTTGCACAAACCAGACCTGGCAGGAAGAATGGCTAACTGGACAATAGAGCTCAGTGAATATGACATTACGTATGAAAGTCGGAAAGCAATCAAGGCACAAGCCTTAGCTGACTTCATAATGGAATTAACACCACAGAACTCGGAACATGAGGAACATGGGGATGCATGGAAGGTCTACGTAGATGGATCTTCCAACAATAGAGGAAGTGGGGCTGGAATCATATTAGAAAGCCCAGAAGGAGTGACCATAGAGCATTCTCTGAACCTAGGATTCCCAACTTCCAACAATCAAGCTGAATACGAAGCCCTAATAGCTGGTTTGATGCAGGCCAAAGAACACGGAGCTAGGAAAGTGCACATGTTCAGCGACTCACAGCTGGTAACCTCGCAGATAGAAGGAAAGTACCAAGCCAAAGGTCCTCTACTGATGAAGTACCTGAGTCGGGTTCAGGAAATTATGGCCGACTTTGATGAGGTTCGGGTTTCTCACATCCCGCGAGGGGAGAATAGCCGAGCTGACATCTTGTCGAAGTTAGCCAGTACCAAAAATTCAGAGAATCACAGAACTGTGGTTAAGCAAAGTATAACAACGCCGAGTTGCGTGATGGTGGTAACCTCTGTAAATGACTGGAGGAAACCTCTGGTTGATTATTTGGAGAAAGGGATACTGCCAGAGGATCGCCTGGAAGCTGGTCCGAGATGCGACCCAATATGCGATCAGAAAGGGCTTGCATAATCCCATGCTAAAATGCTTGAACTCGGAAGGAGCCGAGTACGTTCTTGCCGACATCCATGAAGGAATAAACGGGCACCATATGGGTGGTAAAGCCTTGGCCAGAAAAGCCCTCAGAGC
Source organism: Gastrolobium bilobum (assembly GCF_033153095.1). Lineage (NCBI taxonomy): Eukaryota > Viridiplantae > Streptophyta > Magnoliopsida > Fabales > Fabaceae > Gastrolobium > Gastrolobium bilobum. The sequence continues at coordinate 89,997 of NW_026899650.1, read as the reverse complement.
TGGTTATTACTGGCCGACCATGGGGGCAGATTCTAAAGAGCATGTCAAGAAATGTGACAGCTGTCAGAAGCACGACAAGTTGATCCTTTCACCACCGGAAGAACTGAAATCTATCTCGGCCCCGTGGCCCTTCTTCAAATGGGGAATGGATCTGCTAGGACCTTTTAAAGCTGCTGAAGGACAACTCAAGTGGTTGATCGTGGCTGTGGATTACTTCACAAAGTGGATAGAAGCAGAACCAGTCACCACGATCACCTCTGCTAGAGTGCAAAGGTTCTTTGAATGAAATATTGTTTCGAGATTCGGAATTCCAGCCGAGGTGGTTACTGATAACGGAACACAGTTTGCTGATAAGAAATTCCAGCAGCTAATGAAAGACCTACACATCACCCATCGTTTCGCATCTGTGGAGCACCCACATTCGAATGGGCAGGCCGAAGTGGCCAACAAAGTGATTGTGGAGGGTCTCAGAAAATGAATGTTTGCAGTGAAAGAATGCTGGGTTCACCAGCTATACTTTGTCTTGTGGGGTTACAGAACTAGTACCCAAACTGCAACTGGAGAAACCCCTTATAGGCTAACGTATGGATGGGAAACCTTGATCCCGGTGGAGATTGGAGAACCCTCCTGGAGAAGACTGAATAGTCTAGAACAAGGCGAACAACAGAACAGTAGAATGCTTATTGAAGAATTAGACCTTGTGGATGAAGCTAGGGTCACTGCTCACTGCCGGAATATGATGGCCAAACAACAGACTGCAGCAAAGTATAATAAGAAAGTGAGACCAAGGAATTTTGAAAAGAATGACTTGGTACTCAGGAGAGCAGATATTGGAAAGAAGAATGCCAAAGATGGAAAGCTAGCTGCAAATTGGGAAGGACCTTACCGGGTTAGAGAAAAACTCGGAAAATGAGCTTACATCTTGGAGACAGTTGAAGGCAAAGAAGTTAAACGGACCTGGAATGCAGATAAACTGAAGACATACTACAGCTAAATCTGCATTCCTCCGCTTAAGTATTTCAAAATGCAACTTTTCTTTCCTCTACTAGGGGTTTGATAAAAGCCGAATATGCCGGCAAATTCATGTAATTCGTAATTTGATATCAATAAATGAGGAATTTTTCTTGTCTATCTTTGATATATCAATATTAAATCCGAGGTACAAATACAATTTTCCATAATGACTCTGATCAAGTCAAAATGCCACTATTTTGGTCATGATACCAAAAAGTGGCAGATGGCATTGTTGTTTTTACCTTAGATAAATTGAGTTACGAAATTCAAATTCAATTAAATGGCTAAGTCAAAAGGCAAGGCCCATTACATATGCAAGCTTACCAGAATGAGTAAGTTAAACGAACATGCGTCATCGAATTGACATAAAGCGGAATCCGTATGATGCACGAGTTTACGACAACAAACTGGGATGAACATTTCACCCAAAAAGTAGTGAAAAATAATGCAACCTTGGTGTATCACTCATCAAGTACGAAGGTGAAGTATATCTATATAACTCGGATTTGTAACTCGGCCACTTAGGAATTCCTAATGCCGGGGACAGATCCGGGTGTGGCCACCTCGTAAAGTTGCCTAAGCAAAGGCATTACTGCAACAACATACTTGATTATGACAAATCAACTACCTAGATAAATGCATCTATGGTGAATTCGGAATCAAAAGATGCTAAACGACATATCATAAAGTAAGGCATTCAAACACGAAGTTGTATTTCTAGGAAACAAAATTCAAACCGGGATAAAACCGGCAATATTCATGATAAACCAAAAAGGGACCCAAAGGATCCCAACAAATTACAAATCCAACTGGAATTCTGGCTCTTCATTTCTTCGGGTTGGCGGGATGATCTTCTAGCACCACAACCTCCTTGCCGGATTGGTTGGTCGACTCAACTTCCTTTGCGGATTGGTTGGTAGCCTCCTCACCATCCTCGACGGCAGCAACTTTCTCAGATTGTGAAACCGAAACACGGGAAGGGGAGGCAGTCGCTGGAAACATGATTTGGCCATCAACAACATAGGCACGAGGGCTTAGGCCAACCACATTCAAAAGCAAATCTGGGTTCAGAATTTGCAGTTGGCTTAATGCATTGTAAAAGGAACCAGTGATAGACTTTTCAAATTCACCCCGGTAGAGTTGAGCTTCGTCCTGAGCTTCACTCAACTGGACCCTGGCTTCCTTCAAATTGTCTTGTGCTAACTTTACTTCCCCCTCTGCCTTCTCATACATGATTTTGAAATCACTCAAACTCTTGTTGTTGCTGGCATGGAGATATTGAAGCTTCTCATGATCGCGTTGAAGTTGCATCAAGGATGTTTTTGCCTTTCCCAAGTCAGACGAACTTTGGGTATATTTTTCCTTCATCGATGAAAAATCTTCTTTCACCTTGATCAACTCGGCAACAGTCTTTGCTTTTTCTTCCCGAGAGGTAGCAGCATCATCAAGAGAACGAAGATACTTACGCTTCAACAAACGTAATGATCTCGTTAACCCAGACAACTTCAGGCCACCAAGCTCCAGATCATCCAGTACCTTGATTTCTTTAGTTGTGAAGGGCTTTGCACTGGAGAAAGACTCAGGCGGACAAACTGCCTCTCGAATAGCATCAGACATCCCGGATCGCCATACGACATGTTTGGCCAAACTAGAACCCGAAGTAGGAGGAGGGGGTTCCATCACTTGCCGAGGAGGGGATAACGGAACATTTTCAGTAGGGATCTCCTTGCCTTTGTTCCTAACTTCCCCTTTTTCTGTCACCTTGGCTTTTGACTTGTTGACAGCATCCTTGGGCGGATTCAGCTCGGACACCTTCCTCTTTTTCCCCACCCCAGGGGAAATATTCTTCTGCAACAACCCAGAGGTAGACTCGTTCTTTCCTTTGGTCAAAACGGCCAACCAACTTGGAGGAGTGTTTGGTTGCTTTTCCATTTGGGGAACTGAAAAGCAAAATAAAGCAAAATAATGAAATCAGCTGTTAAGCGGAGTATAAAGCATTTCAATATAGCAATCAGACATACTTAATTCGGCATCAAGCTCCTCTTGAGATTTATAAATAAGAGACACAACGCTAGCATGTTGATGCGTCTGAAGATATGTACCGATGGCGATCACGGTATTAATATCATTGCAGTCTAACTGGGATTCTTTAAAGCGGTAGCTGGAAGGAGGAAAATGAAAATGATCGGGTGACCAATACAAGGGAAATTTTCCCTCTACCTCCTTCGTGCCACAGCATTGGAGAAACCATACCTCCTTACCGGGATGCGTGCACACCTTAAAGAACTTGTTTTTAAAACCCTTAAAGGACTCTGTATAGACCTTAAAGAGTCTACGGCCAGGAACACCTCGGACAGTAATCCAACCTTTCAGTTCTGGTGGTTCGCGACCAGTTCGGCAAGAGATGACTTGAAAGAAGAAAAAGAAAACCATAACGGAAGGGCGAAGAACAAGGTAGGCACAAAACCGCTCAAAGGCCTTAACGAAACCCCACCCGTTGGGATGGAGTTGTGTAGGGCATATGTGAAGATGATTGAGTATCTCTATTTGAATTCGGTCAACGAAAATCGGATTCCAAGTTGAGTAATGAAATCTCGGTAGAAGAAAAAGAAGCAAGGACCCTCTTCAGTTCCACCAGAACATACGGGTTCGTCTTCTACATGGGCTACAATGTCAAAGTTTTCAACCAACCCGACTGAAAGTCTAGACACGTCTTCCGCAGAAATCTCGGACGTGGTATTCAAAACCTCATGAGTCACCCAGGGAAACTGGGATGTCAATGAGGATGGCGGAGGCCCACAATGTGACTCGGCAGAAGCGGATTCCTCTACTACCTCTCGAGGGGGAGATGCCATATATGCCTAGAAAAACAAGAAATTTTAAATCAGAAGGAAAGAATGGTTATACCTGCATAAAAAATACTAGCAGACGATGAGTCACTAGAAGATGAAGAGCTGGGCACGTCGGAAAGAGTAATCGAATCATTGGCCCCACCAGATGCCGGCATCGATCCAACAAAAATTCCATGCCGGCAACTTTCCAAAGTGGACTCGGCCAACGAGTCACATCCTTGCTCGACAAGCTTAGAACTCAGGTAGACGCAAGAATAACATGGGACACCTCCTGAGACAGAGGAAGGATAGGGCAAAGCAGGGATGTTGGAACGTGAACCTGAGGTGGTCATGGGTAGAGAACATGGAACTGAAGGACTACTTTTTCTGAGGCACTTACTCCGGGAAGAACAACCTTTACCCCGCTGAGACCCTAACTCCCTATTCGACACCTCGGCCCTTCGCCGAGATCTACCACCACGGCAGCCTCGAAGCATAGCTTCTTGCTCTTCTTCTTTAGTCTTGGGAATCCCCCAAAGCCAAAAACGAGCACCTGGAGGAATCTTTTTGAAAAAATCAGGGTTTTCCTCCCTCTGCCCTTTAAAACACAAAGCTGAAGAAACATGGTTTTTTCTCCTCATTTGGTCAAAAATTGAAAAATACTAAATGTCAAATAGCAAAAGGAGGAGGAGAAGAGCAAGATGATGATCATCCGCACGACAGGAGGGAACATACAACTTCTGCAAATATGACCCTATGAAAGTTTTTTTACAGGTTCTGGAAAAAAAGCAAAAATCGACGATGCAACATATACATCTTCAAAAAAAAAAAAAACTTACTAGTAAGACAAAATGTTCAAGTGTAGACTCACACAACAGAATCGACAAAAAACTACAAATATGTGCAAATACCTGTTGAAGGAAGACGAAGAACCAAAGCAGAAATGGGGCACAAAACTCAGAAAACATGCACACGAAAACAAACAACTAATGCTGGTGCACGATGCTCAAAAGCTAAACAAAAGCAGGTGAGAGGGGAAGATGGCTTATATAGCCAAGAAAACGACTACTGAAGTGTGAATAGGAAAGGTCAGGGTTATTTAAGTACTTTCACCCTCAACTTATAACTGCCACGATCGTGGATGGAAACCGCAATCATCATGCGCGAAAATCACAGCGCAGAGGAGGCTAAAGGGCAAGGGCAAAACTGCCACTTCACACACAAAAATATATATTTATATACATATAAAAATAAAATTTTGATGATTAGACAGCTGAAGCGATGCTGCAATAAATGCGCACGAAACGCAATGACAGCATAGGAATGGCCGCAACACGCTATAGTACGAGGGCTGGAACACGTGGCACAACGCAATGATCATAGTTCGCAAACCTACATATGAGACAAGATGTATATGAACATACAGTTGTTCACCGAGTTCGGAGCTGATGCTGAGGTAATAATCAACTCAAGGTTATTTCAGCACAGCTTCTACCCGGCTACACAAGGAAGCAATAGGCATACATACATGCCCTCGTAACCCGGGTACAATGCCGACGCGGGTTCTTCATGAAAATACCGACGGGATCATGCACCACCGTTGACCAAATCAATATGCAGATGCATTCTGAGATGAGGAATACCGCTTGGGGGCAATCCGCAAGTAGGATCAAACAACTCAAGCGTATTCCTAACTCAGAATAGCAATATGGTTGATGCTCAACCAGCAAGGCAAAACGAGGAAAAACGACGCTGCACATAGGGAAGATGAGAACCTGAAAGCAACATGTCTGCCGACATTGGGAGGCAACCCGACAGATCAGCATATTACCTGGTTCAAACATTGCAGGGTACCCAAAATATTCCACCGGGTTGATACTCAACCTGTCGGCATAAGGGGGGCAAAGAACATCCCGTGAGAAAAAAGAATTCGCTCGTCAGAAGAGCATACAAGTCTACAAAAGCGTAAACACATTCGGGAGTTAATAACTGGGAAAAAGGCACTCATAGGTTCATCCCGACTACCCGGATACCCAGGTAGCCCGACTGAGGGGCAACTGTTATGGACCCATATGATGGGCCCATTAAGTGGTAAGCCCAACAAGGGAAAATCCAATATATGGATTGATGTTAATCAAATCCTACTAATCTTACTGTGTCAGCATAGCTATCCAGACTATCTACAGGTAACCTCTATAAATACCAGGGCAAACCCTAGAGGTACACACATTCTCTCTCTTATTGTTATGCTGTCACTGTGCACACACACACCCCATTGGCTAACGCCATTATAGTATTCTGTGCACAGTGATCTCCTTGACTCAAGGGTATCTCCCTCATAGATACCTTGGAGAGGGCATCAGATCCAATATTAACGTACTAGCCTGACTAGGCTAGACATCTCTGTCTCAAGGACAGAATAAGACGTTAGTTAGGTATCTGATGGTCAAGTATCACTCAACCTGAAAAATGAAAATGATAAATCTTCTCCTTGGCAACAAAGAATTTAGCACACGTGTAACCTAATGATTAATTATTATTCGGGTGGATGTGATTCTGTGTGTTCAGAGTTGCAAAGGACAGGTGATGTTGCAGTTGTCAATCCGAGACTCAATTCATTAAATTTAATAATGCAAATTGTAAATAACCTTGAGATACACCATCTCAAAAGTTAGTTCAAAGAATGAGAGTGCCTAAGACCTTATAAAGGCCACATTAGTTGCACATACAACCAATGTGGGACTATATATCTCAACACGCCCCCTCACATGAGAGCCCATTGGGCTAGAATTACACACTGTTGTAAAACTCGACCTCATACTATCGGATTGACCCAAAATTCGATGAATTGTAAATTGTATCAGTTCGAGACAAGCATTGGATCGATCATGCATCAGATCTGATTAAATCCGGTCAAAATCCAATCAAACTCAGACAAAATTGGCCAAACCTGATCAAAACTAGCCAAAACCGGTGACCCGATAACCCGGTCCAGTCACGCAGTTAAAAAAAATCCAAAAAACTAAAATTGTTTCATCTTGTCAAAAAATTTTTTTGTAATTTTATTTGTTAGTATACTCTTCATATTTATATATATTTTTATATATTCGAATCAACCGATCTGATTATTGATCCACCGATTCGACCAATGATCCAATACCCCAAACAAGTTGATGTCTAAGTCGAGTTTAATAACTATAGAATTAGTAATTGAACCGGAACACCTCGTTTATTGGCAATGCCACTCAGATTTTGAAATGCAATCTTTGAGTCTTTGACATGACAGCTGATTTTTGGAATGCATTTGTTGGTCCACAGTTGTTACCGCCAGAAAAAAAAAATTATGCGGAAATAACAATTTTTATTCATTTATAGAAAAATTATATTTTCATGTTATACTTATATAAAATATGTCTTTTTTTAAGAAAAAATTTGATGAATTCTATTTTATTTAGAGTAAATACCATTTTTGTCCCTGACAATATTCACGAAGTCCCTTTTAGTCTCAACAATAAAAAAGGCTCATTTTGATCCTTAATTTTAGAAAAATAGTGTCACGTTAGTTCTTCTGTTAGTTGAGTTATGACGGCGTCACTAACGTGTCTGACGTGTACTGTTAAGTGGCTGACTCACATTCCACGTAGGACCAAAAACGACGTCGTTGAGGTACCTTCAGTTTTTTTCTTCTTCTTCTCTACCACTTGAAGTTTATCTGGAGATTACAACGCTAAGACCTTCCCCCACTTTCACAATTTGCTTCTTCTCTCCCACGTCGTTGAGGTACCCTGTTGTGAATGACCAAAGCTTTTGACGGAGTCTCCATACCATAGTCTCCGTTGGACAAATCGGAAGCCCTAGCACTAGCGTCCATTTCACATAATGTGTGGTCAATGACGATGAAGATGGTGCTTCAGAGGAAAATTGAAATGTGGGTCACAAAATTGGCCAGGTTAGGGTTTGGATTTGAACAGAAAGTGAATTTTTTCGCAGAAATGGGGAAGCTTAGCGTTGTATTTTGCTGCTCCCACTCTCTGCTTTTGCAGTGGCGACGGTAAGAAGAAGAGGGTGACAACGAGCAATGAGACCCAGATGCTAGCTATTTGCATATATGTAAACCAAGGAGGTACAGAAATACTGTAAACCAAAGGTGATCTGGTCTGGGAAATCTGAAAAGTACACAAAGATTCTATCTTTTGATTCATTGGAGCAAAACCCTGATGCTAGGTATTTGCATATATGTGCAAATGAGACTATTCATGGTGTTGAGTTTAAGGATTACCCAACACCCAAAAATGCAAGTGGCATTTTGGTTGCTGATATGTCTTCAAATTTTTGTTCCAAGCCTGTTAATGTGTCCAAATTTGGGGTGATCTATGCTAGGGCCCAGAAGAATGTGGGGCCCTCTGGAAATGAGACTCATGTGATGCTTGATTTCAAGATACATGATGAGAACAATTCACTTTACAATACCCCTCCTTGCTATTGTATTTACATGTGTGGTTTGGTGTTTGAGGACCTTTTGGAACAAGGTGGTTTGAAAGAGGTTGAGAAGAAGAACAAGAAGAAAGCTGAGATTCTCTACAATGCCATTGATGAAAGCAATGGCTTTTTTAGATGCCCGGTTGAGAAGTCAGTGAGGTCTTTGATGAATGTGCCATTTACTTTGGTGAAACCAGAATTGGGGGCTGAGTTCATTAAGGAGGCTGCTAAGGAAAAGATGGTTCAGCTTAAGGGACATAGGTCGGTGGGAGATATGAGAGCTTCCATTTACAATGCTATGCCTTTGGGTGGGGTTGAGAAGTTGGTGGCTCTCATGAAGGATTTCCAGGCCAAGCATGCTTAGAGGAGGATCCTATGTCTGCTAGAAATACTTGGATAATCGTAGTGGTTTCAACTTGGGTGTACTAATTTAATCTCATCATTAGCGCATGATAGTTAGGTACACTACTTTCGTGCAAGCATTTCTCTGTTATGCAGAAAGTGTCACTATAATTCCAAAGAATCTCTGGTATGTCCTCAATTACAAGTTTGTAAGGTTTGAGTCTCATGTGATATTTTACTAGATGTAACATGGTATATTTGCAATAATAAAATGAGGATGAGACATATTGAGTTATTGTGGAACTACAAATACCTTGATTTATTGTCCTTGTTTTTCTTTAGTTAGGGACCAAAAAAGGCCCCATGGTTTTTGTCAGGGACCAATAAGGGCGTTGGAAATCCACAGTGGACCACTCAAATTCGCGTCAGCAAACTAACGTGCCAAGTGCGCACCGTTAGTTGGGCTGTTAGATGAGATTTAACAGAAGGACTAACGTGACTTGTTTTTTGTAATTTAAGGGACCACTATGTCCTTTTTTTATTGCTAGGGACCAATAAGGGGTTCGTGGATATTGCCTGGGACCAAAAAGAGTATTTACTTTTTTATTTATCTCGTAATATAAGACAATTTCTCTCACATTATATGACAGAAGTAAAACTCTTATTTATAATAGACCGTTAAAGTTTAGGAGAAGATTTATTTGAGTGATATTTAGAAAGTTTATAATAACATTTTATTTGAACGGGAGATTTGAGAGAAAAGGGAAAAAGAGAAGAAAAAAAAAACGGAAGGGCAATTTAAGAAATTCTGAATACATGTGGGACTGAGAAGAGAAAATAAGAAACAGAAAATGGACTTTACTTTAAACTCAAACAAATATTTTAATTAATTAAATTTAATACATGATAAACAGGGATTTTACTCGAGAGTAACACAAAAATTACATTTTAGTTTAGGATTAAAATTAATCAAGTTTCTGCCAAGGTGTCCAAATTTCCATTTTGACCAGTAGAGGGAAATTCCTCCAGCATCTAAGTCTCTTGCTATAGGATATATAAAAATCAGAAATGAAAAAATTTGTATCAAAGTTCCAAGCAAACATATTGCTATTTTATGTGGCTTTCTTGGTCTCGTTTGAGGCATTAGCTCTTTTTCTGAAATTAAAGATTCTAGAAGCTTCATTTGTATAGCTTTTTTTTTTTTTTTTTTTGGAAACTTCCATCATTTATATAGCTGAAGGTCGCAATTTGCTTCGACAGTAACCTTGTTTTATTTGCATAAATGACAGACGCGCCTTAGTAGTTATCTATAGTATATTTAAACTTATTATATTATAGCATATTAATTAATTGAGTAAATATTCTTTTTGGTACTCAACAAATTTTACGATACTCGCTTTAGTCCCTAACAAATAAAAAGGCCCATCGTGATCCCTAATAAATTCAAAATGGATCCATTTTAGTCATTTTAGGGACTAATATCTTTTTGAATTTGTGAGGTACCACGATTTCAACTAAATGGGTCCATTTTGAATTTCTTAGGGACCACGAAGGGCCTTTTTATTTGTTAGGAACTAAAACGGGCATCGTGAAATTTGTTGAGGACCAAAAAAGATATTTACTCTAATTAATTTGTTTAGTAGAAAGACAATTATAAAAAAGATATATAGGCACTTAGGTAGGACTAAAAATGAATTAAGTTAACTCATAAATTAGTCATTACTTCATTAACAGGGCAAAATTATCATTAAATTAGTTGTCACGACAAATTAAGAAACGTGTTTCTAATAAGATTTTAAATATAAAATTACTGCCAAATTATAGTTTTGCACGTTGTATGCACGTGATTGACATCGTTGAACCACCGAAACGAAAACAATTGAGCAGCATAGAAAATTTCAGAAGAAGAGGTCTTTGATACAAAACAATGGTTGAGTGTTATCAAAAAAAAAAAAAAAAACAATGGTTGAGTCTTTATGGCTGGATTTGTTGGAAGCTTTTGAATGGTTTTCAAAAATAAAATTCTTCTTCCATAGAGATTTAGAATATTTATTTAATTATTTCTTTTATTAATACAGATATTTCAAATTGATTTTTGAGTTTAAATCACAAATCAAATCTTTATTTTATTTTTCTTATTAATAATAATTTTCTTAAGAGTAAACACCATTTTTAGTCACTGTCAATATCTACGAAGTCCTTTTTAGTCCCTGGCAATAAAAAAGGACCAAATTGGTCCCTGAAATTACAAAAAAGGGGCCATGTTAGTCCTTATGTCAACTCCCAAATATGTAGAGTGGCCCTTTTCTTGTACTTTCAGGCACCAATTTGGTCATTTTTCATTGCCAGGGACTGAAAAGGACTTCGTAGATATTGCCAGGGACTAAAAAGAGTGTTTACTCTTTTTTTAATTTAACTCACAAATCAAATCTTTATTTATTTTTTTATATTAAATCACAAACTAAATGCTCTTAAAATATTATTATTGCAAATTTGAATTGTTTTTGTGAGAGATAAAATATATTAAATGAAGTGTCATTGCGTAGATTAAGAAAATTTTTGTGGAATCAAATTTTTTTTTACTTGATTTGAATACCTGAGTCAAAAGTTATGACTTTCCAAAATTTTACGGTTCGTAAGTTGACTTTTTTGTGCCACGTGTCAACACCAGACGAGTCACGCCTAATTTAGGCGTAAATGCTTAGGAGTCATGCCTAAATTATTTGAGTGGTATTTAGGAAGTTTATAATAACATTTTATTTGAACGATAGATTTGAGAGAAAAATAAAAAAAGACAAAGAAAAAAATGGAAGGGCGATTTAAGAAATTCTGAATACACGTGGGACTGAGAAGAGAAGAGAAAATAGGAAAAAAAATGACTTTACTTTAAACTCAAACAAATATTTTAATTAATTAAGTTTAGTACACGATAAACAGGGATTTTACTAGAGAGTATCATAGAAATTACATTTTAGTTTAGGATTAAAATTAATCAAGTTTCTGCCAAATTGCCCAAATTTCCATTTTGACCAATAGAGGAATATTCCTCCAGCATCTAATTCTCTTTCTATGGGATAAAAATCAGAAATGAAAAAATTTGTATCAAAGTTCCAAGCAAACATATTACTATTTTTATGTGGCTTTCTTGGCCTCGTTTGAGGCATTAGCTCTTTTTCTGAAATTAAGGATTCTAGAAGCTTCATTTGTATAGCTTTTGTATAGCTTTTTTTTTTTTTGGAAACTTCCATCATTTATATAGCTGAAGGTCGCAATTTGCTTAGACAGTAACCGTGTTTTATTTGCGTAAATGACAGGCGTGCCTTAGTAGTTATCTATAGTATATTTAAACTTATTATATTATAGCATATTAATTAATTTGTTTAGTAGAAAGACCATTATAAAAAAGATATATAGGCACTTAGGTAGGACTAGAAATGAATTAAGCTAACTCATAAATTAGTCATTACTTCGTTAACAGGCCAAAATTATCATTAAATTAGTTGTCACGACAAATTAAGAAACGTGTTTCTAATAAGATTTTAAATATAAAATTACTGCCAAATTATGGTTTTGCACGAGATTGACATCGTTGAACCACCGAAACGAAAACAATTGAGCAACAGAGAAAATTTCAGAAGAAAAGGTCTCTGATACAAAATAATGGTTGAGTCTTTATAGCTGAATTTTTTGGAAGCTTATGAATGATTTTAAAACAGTTGTATATTCGTAATTATTTATAAAATAATAATATTTTAATTTTTTTTGCCGCATAATGTTTGGCAACTGGCTTATGAAAGAAAGGATGCTAGAAAACAATTTAAGGTGGTGTTTGGTTGGGAGCTTTTCAGCGGATATCTATGTTTTTCAAGTATGATTTTTAGAAACACTATGTTTGTTTCAACGTATTTTCACCAAAAATCCATCTATCCAATTTGTCTGGATTTATGAGAAACATAGATATCCGCACTGTTCAGAAACCCAATTTGAAGGTGGGATTTTTCGGAAAACCGGTTATCTGGCTTTTAATGCACTGTTGATTTCATAAAGTTACCTAATTTTCCCAGTAAAGTTTTTCCCCAGCAAACAACTTTTTTTTTTACATTTTTCTACCTATCTCACTTTATCTATCTTTCCAATCATTTCCCTACCTATTACATTTCCCTACTATTCTAAAAAAATTTCCTCAACCAAACGCCCCCTAAGGGGATGAATAGGTGTTTTCCGGTTTTTTAAAAAACTGTTTTTCTATATCTTATACTTTGTACGATTAGAATATCATATTATTATAATATCCTGCAGCAAAGCAACCGTACAAGATCACAGCCTCAACTTATTGTAAAAGTTAATTCAGTAGCTCACACTAATATTCCAATTCCTTTTCAACTGTCTAGCCTTTTTGCCCTTATTTGAAATCACCTATTCTATATGCTGTATGAAATGAATGTAGACTATATGTACCTTTCCTTTCTTAAGGTCAGTAGATACCAAAGCAATTACAAATTATACTAGCAAGAAATTAAACTCGGCACAAGAACAAGATATACACTTAGGCAGAGTTAAGACTACTTAAGGACAACAAATGGAAAAATAGTAAATTCAGTGTCAAAGATGATTATTAAGAGTGATTTGAAATTTATCCAAGTAATTCAGTGGATAATCTTACATATCATAAATCAACTTAAGCTCCCCCTTCCTCGCTTAAGCAACTCGCTAAAGCAAGGAAGGCAGAGAGGGAGGAATTAATTGCACATCGAGAGTACTTTTCCGTGTAGGGGCATTGTGATGAGTGTCAAGACACTATATTTTTAATGTTAAATATAGTTCAAAAAATAATTAATATAATTAAAAATATAGTGTTAATTAATAAAATATTAAAAGTTAGTAACATGCCAACAACTAGATAAGATCCTAATTCTTTTTATTGTTTCAGGTTGTTTCATACTAGGAATAACAAATTACTAACCTGACGAGGATGAAAAGGCAATTGGCATCAGCTGAATAACAAGAAAAAATAGGAAATAAAGAATTATAAAAGATTCGGCCACGCCCGCTCTATTGCTCGCTTCAGCGAGCAAGAGAGCGAGAAGCATAATCAAGCTCACTATACTGCTCGCTTCAGCGAGCAAGTGAGCGAGGAGAGGAAATTTCTCGCTGAGCAGCTCGCTGAAGCGAGCTGGTCCAGAAACAAAAGCCCACTTTAACTCTTTAAATAGAACACGACTAAAAGCCGTAAAGGACATTCTGGGATGCAGAGGCAGAGGAGCACATTCAGAAGGCAGAGGAACGGTCAAAGCTTCACCGTGGAGACCGGGTTTTATTTTCCTTTTTATGAATTTTAATTTCTTTTCATCTATTGATCTTGTTTTCCTGACTATGTCAGGCTAATTTTCTTTAAGTAGTTAGGGCGAGACAGAATCATGGGTTCTTAAACGCTGTTTGCCTTTCTTATAATTTATACTCATGATTTTAAAGTTATTTGCCTTTCTTATAATTTATATTCATGATTTAAAGTTATGTAATCAATCTGTTTCTTATTGATTAGCTTTATTTATGAACGGATCACTCGTTGATGAACATATGAGCCATGCATGACAATACGGATGTTGGTGTATTGATTCCGATTGGTTGATTGCTGGAATTTGTATGATCTAGGGATATACTTATGAATTCTATAACTGAATGTTCTTGCGTTAATGCTTACTTTATAAAAAAGTACTAAGGGATTAGGCTTTTGAGTGGAGTAAAGGATTGGATTACCAAGGGATTAAGATTTAATTGAATATAGAAAGAACTGTTAATAACTGGATCTTGAATGTAATTATAAGAATAGGTAAACTCGTTAGGAAAATATTGGAGAAGTTAAGTCCTAGCTACCTCTTTCATAAAAATTTAAAACCAATTTTCTAGCATTTATTAATTCTGAATTTAAATTCTTAAATATTGAAAACTAAAAATAAGTAGTTTAAAAATTCTACTTTAATTAAAGGGAAAAGTTCACCAATGCCCCTGTGGTTTGCTTCAGAATCATTTATACCCTTGTGGTTTTTTTCCTATCACATATGCCCCTGTGCTTTGTAAAAAATAAGAAACCATAGGGGTATATGTGATAAAAAACATACCCTTTTACAAACCACATGGGCATATGTGATAAGAAAAAAACCACAGGGACATAAGTGATTTTGAAGTAAACCACAGGGGCATTGTGAACTTTTCCCTTAATTAAATCAAAATATTCTCAAATCAACCTTTCACGATCGATCCAACTTTAATTAAATAGATAAATTAGTGATTGGTCATCAGTCCTCATGGGATCAATGTTGCGACTCGGCAAGTGCACCGGTCGTTAAGTAATAAAAGTGTACCAGAGTACGAGATTGTTCCCACGAGGATTGAGTTTCAAACACTAGTTGACTAATCGCAATTGGACAACCAAGATTGAGATGAGAAATTTGAAATTAAAAACAATTAATAACAAGCAAATCCAGAATTAAAAATAATTGGAAAGATGATCGATTTAAAGATTAAAAATAAGCGTAGTTAGGGTTTCGACTTTTTCCAATATCCTCTTTATGTTATGAATTAAACTGTCAGGAATCTGTTCTTAAAATATTGCCAATCAATTATTTCTAAGTTAATTAGGGCTCAATTCCTTGTTACCCTAAATCTATGTGATCTTAGAAGAACCCTAGTTCCCCGGTTATTCCCCAAGAAAACATGCATTAAGATCAAGAATTCACGATTGCACAAATACCCCATGTCTATCCCTAGATCATAGATTGTGATAAATTTACCAAGTTAGGGTTCATGCACCAACATTCTTATTGTCATACAATTCCCCTAAATCAATCTATAAGGAGCAAACTCATAGAAAGCATTAAAGACAGATAAATTTATTCAAATATAAAAAGAAAAGAGTTCGGAGATAATTTAATTCAAAGCATAAGATTCAAGTGGGTTCTATTTACCCCTAACTACATAAAAATCTAGCCTAGCATACTGAATTCAAAAGCAATAGAAAAGAAAATAGTTCCCCAAGCCTTCATTGGTGTGATGTTGACTTGGTTCCTCAGTGCTCCAATGCTCCGTAGCAGAATTCCTCCTTGTGCTTCTTCAAACCTCTCTGTTGTTGAATTCCTTCAACTGGTCCCAAGGCCCTCTATTTATAGAGGAGAATATATC
The DNA here is from genome assembly GCF_033153095.1 of Gastrolobium bilobum. Classification (NCBI taxonomy): domain Eukaryota; kingdom Viridiplantae; phylum Streptophyta; class Magnoliopsida; order Fabales; family Fabaceae; genus Gastrolobium; species Gastrolobium bilobum. The sequence continues at coordinate 74,152 of NW_026899650.1, read as the reverse complement.
TTTTTAATTTCTCTTCTAATCTTCATGAAATCTTGTTCACATTTTGATTAAGATATAAAATCTTCCATGGGCCCAAAATTGATCGTATCAGCACGTTTTAGTGCCTATTACGACGCTAAAATGCTCTCTTTGCCTATTTCTGTCTGCCTTAGGGCATTTTAGCGCGCTGTTGGGCGGCAAAACGCCCTCTTCGAAGGGAAAGTTGTGGCTGTCAGCGCATTTTAGCGCGCTGTTGGGCGCTAAAAAGCGCTCTTCCAGTGAGTTTTTGTTATTTTTCTTCATTAGAGCGTTTTAACGCGCTGTTGGGCGCTAAAACACTCTCCTTAAGCTTGCAAATACTTGTAACTTGCTTCCTTTTGCTCCATAAATCCTTAATTGATGTCACAATACCTTGAAATAAGAAATATTACAAGATGTTAGCTAGAGATTTAATCTTTATGACTTTATGATGTAAAACCCTAATTTCCATGCAATCTATGATATATTTCTTGTATAATTTAGCCTAAAACCATGGTAAACCAAAGGTTTATCACTCGACAACTTACTTTATCACTTTATTACTTGTCCGACCGGTGCACTTGCCGAAGTTGCAACAGCTTGCTTGTTGAGCAGCTCGCTCGAGCGAGTGTGCCAGCGAGCAAACCCTGAACTTGAATGGGTCTCTATGTTTTAAGGCTATCTCTAGGGGATTTGGTCCTCACTGTTCTCAATCTCCTTGATACCTAATTCCAAACATTTCGTATCCATATAACATCTATCATTTTATTGAAATCTCATACACAAAATCTCTTTTTCTTAGGCTTCAAGCCAACTTTTTATATCCTACTTGCATTGCAAGATATATCAACCATCAATATCAAGTTAGGTTAAACAAGGAAATCAAGCAAGTGTTCAAGAGATCAAGAAAATTGTGACAAGTTATGACAAGTAATGATCAAATAATCATGAAATTGAGATGATAAGATGGACAATGATACAATTAATGCCGAGCAATTCTATTAGGACCCTAATTGAAATATTTGAAAAGTTTATGGGTCAAAGTTTAAATATATATAAATTTACGGACCATTTTGTAAATAAGCAAAACTTGGTCTAAACTTTAATTAGATGATGTAATTAAATTCTATAGAAAATTATATAGGTTTAAAGTGGTCTTACATTGTTCTAATTATGGTTAGATTAATTATTAAAATTAGGTCAAAATTGTAATAAAAACAATCAATAAGAAGCCATATAGGTCAAAGTGATAACTGTAAGAACCCGCACCGTTAATTAAGGAAATTAAGTAATTAATTATGTTTAATTAGGAAATGATTCCATAATTGACCCTAATAATTATTAAGAGGCTTTAATAATTGCGATAAGTGATTAAGAATGCTGAAAGTCGCTTTTCGGAAGAAAAGTGCAGATACCGGTTCTGCTAGTCGGTATAAATGTGTACCGAAAAAGTATCCCGGAAAATTATAATGAGTGCATGATAATTCCTAGAATAATTTATAGGACTTGCATAAACAACCCATTGGTTGCAAATGGGTGTACAAAATTAAAAGAAAACCAGATGGTTCTGTTGATCGTTATAAAGCACGATTGGTTGCAAAGGGTTACACTCAATGTGAAGGTGTTGACTACTTTCAAACCTTTTCACCACTGGCCAAGATGACCACTGTTCGATTTCTCCCTGCTTTGGCAGTTGCTAGGAATTGGCATTTGGAACAACTTGATGTTGATAATGCCTTTCTTCACGGTGGACTACATGAAGAGGTCTTCATGAAGCTTCCTCCTGGTCTCTTTTGTAGCTCACCCACCATGGTTTGTCAACTCAAGAAATCTCTTTATGGATTAAAACAGGCAAGTAGGCAATGGAATGCCAAACTCACTAGTGCTCTCCAAGGCCTCGGATATATTCAATCCATGGCTGACTACTCTCTGTTCACAAAGAAAACTGCCACTTCCTTTACAGCTTTACTGGTGTATGTTGATGACCTTGTGCTGACTGGTGATAGCATGGACGAGATTATTCATGTCAAATGCTCCTTGCATAATCAGTTCCGTATCAAAGACTTAGGCCAATTGAGATTTTTTCTTGGCTTGGAAGTAAGTCGATCTAAACGTGGTCTAATATTGCATCAGCACAAGTACACTTTGGAATTACTTGCTAATTCAGGTAATCTTGCTGCTAAACCAGCTTCGACTCCCCTCACTCCTTCGCACAAGCTCAGTCGTGACCAAGGTGATCTTTATTCTGACCCAGAAGGATATCGCAGGCTAGTTGACAGATTGTTATATATCACTACCACTAGACCTAACATCACTCATTCAGTACAGCAGCTCACTCAATTTATGGCTTCACCTACCCAAGCCCATTACATAGCTGTTTGTCATGTTTTACGCTATCTCAAAACTTCTCCCAGCAAAGGTCTATTCTTTCTTGCAGATAATTCTCTTTCTCCTTCTGGTTTTGCTGACAGTGATTGGGCTTCTTGTCCAGACACTCGAAAATCCATCACCAGATTCTGCATCTTTCTTGGTTCATCTCTCATTTCCTGGCGATCGAAGAAGCAGAGCACGGTTTCACGCTCTTCTTCTGAAGCTGAATATCGTGCCCTTGCTGCCATCACATGTGAACTTCAATGGCTGGCTTATCTGTTTGGTGACCTTCATGTTCCCTTGCTTCACCCAATCCCAGTTTACTGTGACAATCAATCTGCAATACACCTTGCTCAGAATCCAACCTTTCATGAAAGGAGTAAACACATTGACATTGACTGTCACATAACAAGGGAGAAAATTACAAGTGGTCTTCTCAAACTACTGCCCATCGCCACTGCACATCAGCTTGCTGATGTTCTAACCAAGTCCTTACACCCAGCACCTTTCAGGGAGAATGTTTGCAAGTTGGGACTCATTGACATCCTACTCCCAACTTGAGGGGGGGTATTAGTGTATAGAGTCCACATCAGTTAATTAACTATAGCAGTTAATTTTATTTAGTTAGTTAACTATGACAGTTAGTTAATTCCATACTTAGCTAGTCTGTTATTACAGTTTATTCGGTTTACTCCTGATACTGATATATACATCAGTTACATTGTATTTTGAACTTACTTGATTCAATTCATTTTACTATGAGAATTTTCTTTTACAGTAAAGCTTTCTGTTTCCTTTTGTAATAACAGGTATTCTTGTAAATCATTTTAAAGCTTTTTATTTAATCCCACCACAATCGGTGTTGTGCCTCTTCTTTATCTCTTTGCAATTGTGTTGCATTGTTTATGTCTTTAAAAAGAAAAAAAGAAAGATGACACCATTGTCCCTCGGTTCCTTTCTTACATTTGTACTCAATTTCTATATACTGTTATATGGTGGGCCAAGGTCATCTTCATGTCCATGTTAGGGAGAGAATTTATTGTGGTCCGGGCCACCATTTTGTAGGTGGTCCCTTAGTGTAAATGAGAGGGTAAAATTGGAAAAGAAAAAAAAATAACAGAAGTAAAACGGAAAAGAAGAAGACAGTTAAAAAATCACAACATGGGTTAGGCACGTACGCACACGCGCGCGAAAAGTTTCACTTCTGATAGGGTTTCGTCAAGTTTTTTGCTGGGATTTCGATGGAGGAAACGATCAACAAGGATGGAGAGGCACTTTCTATGGCGCGAAGGAGTACTAAGAGATCTAAGAGTGGGGAGGAAATTCCCATGGAGGTACGCATGCGAGAATCGGTGAAGGAGTATCAATCGGTTCCAACGATGAAGGTTAATCAAAGATCTTTTGCTGAGGTTACGGGTATGGAGAACGGAGTTGCTGGTGACTCGCTTCCATGGCTAGCTGAGGAAGAGGTTCCTGACCTGGAACCACTGGACCCGAGTTTGGGGGAGATTTCGGAGTGGGGCTTCCAAATGATTTTTAGGGCAGATGGATCTGTAGAAATCAAGAGTAATAGTGAAGCCAGAGCAAGGATGAGGCAGCGTTGGAAGAATGCACTAATTGTCAAATTGCTTGGCAAAAGGATAGAGGTGGGTTTCATGAAGAAGAGACTAGAAACGCTTTGGGCTAAGGCAGGGAATATTACTGTTGCTGACCTTGGTAATGAATTTTTTTCAGTAAGATTCAGTAGTCTAGAGGATCTTAATCTAGCTATTACGGGAGGACCTTGGGTTATTTTAGGTCATTACCTGGCCATTCGCAAATGGGAACCTTGTTTTGATCCGGACAAGGCCAACATCCACAAGGTGGCAGCCTGGGTCCGCCTTCCTGGGATTCCCCAAGAATATTGTGAGTTTCCCTTTCTTAATCAGCTGGGGAATGTGATTGGGAAAGTGCTCAAAGTTGATAGAACCACATCTACTGATGATAGGGCCCGTTTCGCTAGAGTTTGTATTGAGGTTGATCTAGCTAAGCCTCTAAGGGGGTCGTATATCCTTGATGGTTGTAGGAAGATGGTGGAGTATGAGGGTTTGTTCTTGATTTGTATTAAATGTGGTAGGTATGGACACAATTCGAACTCTTGTCCTGATTATGTTAAGTCTACAGCTTCGGCTAAGCCTGATATGCCTCCTGAGCAAACTGTTGAACTTCCCTGCAACCAAGAAGTAGGCCCTTGGATGGTGGTCCAGCGTAGGAGAAAACATCAGCAGCAAATCCAGAAGAAAGAAGCTGTCAGTGGAAGGAAATTTGGTGAAGATATCTCTAACATAAAGGATCTGAAGATTTCAGAATCAAATCCTAAGGTGGAGAATGATGTTCAGGAGACTAGTGAGGGTAACAAGCAAGGAGCAGTCCATTCTTTGGCTAAAGTAAGTAAGGAGAATGAGGTGTCACAGAAGGTAGATCACTCCACTGATGTAGAGATGAAATTTAAGGCAGTTGCTAATGAGCAGTTGAAGAAGGCCCCTGGTGGTAAGCCTGCTATGTCAATTAATAAGAATCTTGCTTCGAAGAACCAGAATGCCAAAAGAAAAGGTGCAAACAGACCAGTGCTCGCTGTGAGTGCTTCAGGCAGTAGATCAAAGAATAAGAAGGGCAGTAGTGGAGCTGGAATAGTTCATCAGGTTAAGCTGGATCAACAGAAAGGTACTAGGTAGGGAGATTTGATGATGATGGGTGATTGCTCCAAGGAGGTAGCTAATTCTGAGCTCAAGAAGTCAGCAGAGGTCAGCTTAAATAGGGAGGAGACAGTGGAAGATCAAGATCCTCATGATCAGGGTATGAAGGAATTTCACAAGGTGGATGAGAATAAGGAAGGTATGGATTTTGTATCTGCTGAGGATATCCCAAGTAGCTCATCTATGCATGTTGATAAGGAGGTAATTAGTGAGGAAGAAATTGCTATCCTAAGAGAATCAAGTTTTGTGAATAATGATATAAGTAGCAAGAACTTAGAAATCTTGCATCCTTTTCAAAATTCATGATGAACATAATTACCTGGAATTGTAGAGGTGCTGCTAAAAAGCATTTTAAAAGTACCTTTAATAGATTTTGTAGGAAACATGATGTTAGTTTAGCTGCTATTTTAGAGCCGCGGGTGAGTGGTAATAAAGCCACTAATATAATTCGTAGACTAGGTTTCTCTAATCATTTGATTGCAGATGCTCATGGTTTTGCTGGAGGTATCTGGATTTTGTGGAATAATAGAGATGTTAAAGTCTCTCTCATTAATAAACATGATCAATATATGCATTGCTGGGTTGAATTTCCTGAAAGGAGGGGGTTTTTCTGGACGGCTGTTTATGCAAGTCCCCAGGAAGATACTAGGCAGGTCCTTTGGGAGGAGTTGAAGCACATTGGAAGGACTATGAATGCCCCTTGGCTCTTAACTGGAGACTTTAATGAGATAGCAATGGTCTCAGAAAAAAGAGGAGGAGGGCCTGTTGATTTGAATAGGTGCAATAGATTTGTCAATGTCCTCAATGCTTGTGGGGTGATGGACTTGGGAGGGGGTGGTAACAGGTTTACTTGGAAAGGCCCAAAGTTCCTTCACTTGAACAAAGTTTTTAAGAGGCTAGATAGAGCAGTTGGTAATGAAGATTGGAGAGCCTCCTATGAAGATGCTGGCGTCCTTGTCCTCCCTAGACTGTTTTCTGACCATTGCCCAATTTTGGTTAGAATGTCTAAAGAGGAAAGTGACTGGAGGGAAAGGCCATTCAGATTCCTGGCTGCTTGGCAGCAAGATGCCAGGTTCAAATCTTTCTTGAAGGAAAAATGGAACCCTTTAGCTGATCTGGTGAATAACCTTGAATCCTTTGTGCCACTGGTGAAGGATTGGAATAAAAATGTCTTTGGATTCACCCATCATAGGAAGAACAGAGTGATTGCAAGGATGGAGGGTATTCAAAAGCTTGTGAATTCTGCTAGTAGCAGTCATCTAGAGAAGCTGGAAACTGATCTGAAGAAAGAGCTATCTGAGATCCTTGACCAGGAAGAACAGATTTGGTTCCAAAAGTCTAGAGGGGATTGGATAAGGGATGGCGACAGAAATACAAGGTTTTATCACACAAGTACTATTGTCAGAAGGAAAAGAAATAAAATCCTGAAGCTTCAGGATGGCATGAGGCATTGGGTAGCTGGAGAGGAAGAACTCATCAAGTTGGCCAGAGGTTTTTTCCAGAATCTTTTTACAGAGAATTCTGAAGAAGCTGTGTGGTTCCCTACTATCAACTCCTGGCCTGATATTAGGGAGGGTCTGAATTGTAATCTGGACTTAAACATTTCCCCTGAGGAAGTGAAGAGAGCCTTCTTTCAAATGCCAGCGTTAAAAGCCCCTGGTGAAGATGGGTTTCCAGCTTTGTTCTATCAAAAGAATTGGGAGCTTCTTCATGATCAAGTCTTCAGAAGCATGCAATTCTTTTTACATAATCCTAACCAGATTGGCAAGCTGAATCACACCTTGATTGTGTTGATCCCCAAAGTTGAGAGACCTTGTTTGATGAAGCAATTTAGACCTATAGCTCTATGTAACACTATATATAAAGGTCTTAGTAAGATTCTGGCTAACAAAATAAAGCCCCTGCTTGTGGAGCTTATATCCCCAAACCAAGCCGGCTTTGTTCCTAAGAGAAATATCCAGGACAATATTATTATTGTTCAGGAGCTCATACACTCTATGCACAGAATGCAGGGAAAGAAGCAATTCTTATCTATTAAAATAGACTTAGAAAAAGCTTATGACAAACTTAGCTGGAAATTCATCAGATCGGTTCTAGAAGACTTGAAGTTTCCTGGTGAACTAATTGAAGCTGTCATGGGGTGTGTCTCTAGTCCTGTCTTGGAGGTCCTTTGGAATGGGGCTAGAACTCCTAGTTTTCATTCTCAGAGGGGAATTAGACAAGGGGATCCTCTTTCCCCTTATCTATTTTTCCTATGCATGGAGAAGCTGTCACATTTAATCCTGGATGAGGTGGATGAGGGTAACTGGCTGCCAATTAAAGTGGGGAAATATGGCCCTCCTTTATCACACATTATGTTTGCTGATGACATTATCATCTTTGCTGAGGCTTCTTTAAGTCAGCTTAGTTGCATCTCCCAATGTCTGGATAAGTTCTCAAAGATGTCTGGACAAAGTGTTAGCATAGAGAAATCTTGTATCTATTTCTCTAAGAATACTCCTCTGGATGTTAGGAGTTCCATTACTAATGTGAGTGGTTTCAAGAAGGTAGACAATCTAGGCAGATATATGGGGTCTATGTTGAGACATGGGAGAATTAAAAAGGATCATTATGCTGAGGTTATATCTAGGGTCCAGAATAAGCTGCAAGGTTGGAAATCTAAGTGCCTATCAATGGCAGGCAGAATTACATTAGCTAGAAGTGTGATTTCTGCTATTCCTAGTTTCCATATGCAGAATAATACTATCCCCACTCATGTGTGCCAGGAAATTGAAAGGTTGCAGAGGAACTTCATTTGGGGTGATCAAGAGGACAAAAGGAGAGCCCATTATATTGCATGGGAGACTATGTGCCAACCTAAGGAATGTGGAGGGCTTGGCATTATTAATTTAAAAATTCAGAATGAGGCCTTCATACAGAAGCTGTCATGGAATCTTATAACAGGTCAAAATAGCCTTTGGGTTCGAGTGTTGCTAGGAAAATATGGGAGGAAGCAAAATCCTAACCGAATTCTGATAGCTAAACCCTGTGACTCTCCTTTGTGGAAGAGCATTTGCTTGGCTCACTCTAAGATATCTTGTCATCTAGAGTGGGTAGTTATGGATGGTAAGTCTGTGAAGTTCTGGACAGATTGTTGGGGAGGTTGGCAGAATACTTTGTTTGAGCTGGCATCCTTCAAGCCTCCTTTGGCAGATATGGATCTTAGTGTGTGGGATGCTGTGGATCCCAGCACTGAAGACTGGAAGTGGGAGTACCTGATCAAGCATTTGGATACTCATACCTGCATTAGGCTGAGTAATATTGCTCCTCCAAAACCAGGCAACTCAGAGGATTGGTTGAACTAGAAGGTGTTGAGCCCAGGTAAATCTATAGTTAAAAATGCTTATAATCACTTGATAAGCAGTAATTCTGATAAAGACAGAATCTGGCCAGTTATTTGGAAGTGGAGGGGCCCTTTCAGGATTGCTGTTTTTCTGTGGTTAGCTTGCCTGAATAGGCTGCCTGTTAGAAGCATTACATGTCATTGGAGTGGAGGGGAAATAACTTGTCCTTCTTGTGGACTGGAACAGGAATCTGTACTACACACCCTTAGAGACTGCACAATAGCTAGGAATATTTGGAGAAGGTGGTTTGGAGGTCAAATCCCAGCTAGTTTCTTTTCAACAGATGGTAGAGAATGGTTTAGAATTAATCTTCTTAAACCTTTTTTCTCCCATTTGTGGAATTCTTGGAAGGAAATTTTTTTTGTAACCTGTTGGTACCTATGGCAGTGGAGAAATTCCACAGTTCACGATGCTTCATTTACTAGACCACAGGATCCAATTCTTAGAATTCTGCAGTATCTAGAAGGTATGAAGAGGATTAGTGGTGCTGATCCTTTTTCAGCTGGTTCAGAGTCTGTATGTTTATCGGGTGGAGCTGATCAAGGAAAGGTTCTAAATGATACTATGGTTTTTGTGGATGGGGTTGTTATGCAGGCATCTGGGATAGGAGCTTGTGGTGGGGTGGTGTGCTCCTCAAATGGCACCTGGTTGAGTGGTTTCTCCCAACACATAGGCACTTGCTCTCCTTTGGAAGCTGAACTTAGGGGGATTTGGTATGGCCTTAATCTTGCTGAAAAGCTAGCAATTGACAAGGTATGGATTGGTTGTGATAGTAAGGAAACCATCTCTTGTCTTGAGGCTGAACCCGTAACTTGTGGACTGTCTAGCTTAATTGGATCAATCAAAAACACTGCTGCGGGTTTTGATCAGGTTCAAGTTGTTTTTGTTCCTAGAGAGCAGAATGAGGTTGCTGACATTTTAGCTAAACTTGGTTTATGCTGTGAGGGTGAAGAGATGAGGCTGTTTTCCTCTCCCCCTTCTAACATAGGTTCCATTTGGAATCATTTTTGTTTGAGATTGCTGGTAGAGCGTACAGCTGGTAGTTTTCATAACTTGATTTTGTAGGTTTTCTGGGCTAGGCCCTCCATTTATATCAAAAAAAAAAAAAAGGGAAAGAAAAAATTAGTGTTGTGAGAGGGAGCACCAAATCATTGGGTGGTCCTGGAGCATAAAAAATATTTCCCATGCGAGTTACGTGGGTAGCCTAGCATATGAAAGATTGGTCATTTAAATCCTTTGGTACGTTTATACAAAGACCATTTCATTGTTATTTTTTATTGATATTATTCTGTCTCTTTTTCTTTTAATATGTTTACTTTGTGTAATTTATTTAATTACGTGTTATGGAGTTCTTTTTTACGAACTTGAAAACGTTTTAACAATGAAAAGAGGTGTTAGCTGATATGTGACATTATGCTAATCTTCTAAATTTTTTAGAATTATTTCAACTGTGACAGTTTGATAATTTTAAATTATTTTAGTTACAATAAACAAATAAACAAACAATAATAATTTTTATAATAAAATAATTGATTTTGTGTTATTTAAAAAATACAGAATAACTACTAATTAAAATGAGAGTTAGCTTAGGCATGATAGCTTGTTAGGCACATATTTTGCATGGTGCTCGTACTTAGCTACCTTGGTGATAAGTATAGTCATTACCAAGCAAAAGGCAAGAATCAAATTGACGATCCCCCACAACCACTTAACGCTTCCAACTAAACGGCCCAATGGTTTTATTGCCAGCGATATCAAACCCAAAACCACAGAATTGAGCAAGAGTCCCAATGCACCTTCGCACACTCCTACATTATATGCCTTCTCTCCCACATTACCACCATACACCTCGCGCCCCATCCAATCAGTGTCAAATAAGAAAAAAGGGAACCACGCAATCCAATTGAGAGCAGTCACCAACATTAGCATCCACATCGGCCTCTTCAGTTCCTTAAGTGCACCCAGCAACTGTCCAAACCCCGATATCCGTGATTCCTCATTCTCCTTCGCTGTAATTGGGCGATCATTTACACAAAAGAGCACAATGCATGCAGGTGAGCAAGAGAAGGAGAAAGATTGACAAGAAGAAACAACTCTTGAGGTTTGCACAAAAACATCACAGGCTTTGGTTGTCGTGAAGGGGAAGATGCGGGGCAGGCCACCGTACGAGCCGGCGGCATAGCCCAGGACGTCTCCAATAGCCATGAAAAAGGAATAGAAGCTGTTTGCAGTTCTTGTTTTTCTTTGGTCACCTGCAGCAAGGTCACCCAAGAAGGCACGACAAGGTCCCTGCAGCATATTGTTCGCCAAGTCCAAAACCCAAAAACATGTGACAAAGAATATTACTGCGCGGGGTCGGGTTTTCTTCGTCAAATCGTCCCCGAATAAATGACCAAGATCGGCAGCGTATCCAATAAGAAATACTGCGGTGGAGACTGCAATGGAACCAGACAAAATAAATGGTTTGCGACGTCCAAAACGAGATGTACATTGATCACTATAATAGCTTACAACAGGCTGGACAATCAAGCCAGAGATCGGGCCACAAAGCCATATATAGGCTGCCCACTTGTGTGGAATGCCGAGGAGTTGAACATATGGTGTAAGTAAGGAAAGTTGTAATGCCCAACCAAATTGTATGCCACAATAATCATCTTGCAGAGTGGGCTGGGTTGGGGATTTGCAGCCTCCACGTCCAGGGAGAAAGTGTTGGTGTTTATGTTGTTGTTCATAGGAGAACAAATATACTACATGCATGTCCCTAATGAAAGACCTACATAGAGAAAAGGAAGTGTGTGCTTTAAATATATTAATGTTTGTCTCAATAAAGGTTGGAAGACATGAAAGAGACTAAAATATCTCACTAAAATATGATAGATGAAAAAGAATAAAATTATTGTTTATTTATTTTTTAGAATAAAAGTATTGTTTATTTATTTTTTATTTTTTGATACATAAAGTATTGTTTATCAACTTCCTAACTTTAATGTTGTCGTTCTATCATTTCTGCTATTTTATATTTTAATGTTCTCGTTGTATCTACCCTTCTTTTTTATATTTGCGCTATTTTAATGTTCTTTAACTGCAACCGAGATCCTCGTATTTCTAGATTAACAGCTCGAATCGAACTACTGTAATCATTATCATAAAAAAGAGACATATAAATATGTCAGTTCTTCTAAAATAAATTTTTCTATATATAACACAATAGCCACACGATCTGGGGAAGCCATATATTCCTTACTGAAGTTACCAGTAAGTATTCTCTCGACCATCCTTTTTGTTATAACAAAAATTATACAGCAAGGTTTTCTTCTTGAATTTTCCCACCTAGTTGCCTATTTTTGCAACAAGAACTGAAGAAATTCAAGATGTTTGGACTCTTATTTTCTCCTAAAAATAAGAGAGAGAGAGAGACATAGCTCTGATCTGTAACGGCAAAAAAACAATTTTACCACAGACAAGGTCTAAGCTGAGGTAAAACTCAAATGTAGTTTCAATTGTTTGTCCAGATTTCTTTTTTCATAATGAAATAATACACATAACAGATTTAAACCAAGTGTAAACTCAGCTTACAGATTCCCACATTCCTCCCAAGTTTAAAGGACAGTCAAGATTAGCTCACAGTAAACAACACAAAGTATTATGCTCACAACCATTTTGATATGAAAAGGATCATGTGTCACAACCATAAAAACCATTAAATCATAATACCCGAAACTTGCATTACAAAAAATAAATAATATAATGTATTTATAAGAATGAAACAACAAAAGAAGCAGAAACAAACCTGAGCAAAATAGTCCCTCCAAACTCTGCGAGCAATCTGGTGACCACCAAAACCGAAGGCCTTGGATTTAATCTTCCCAATACTCAGCTCCTCCGGAGTTGGGTATTTAGTAGGTTGATGGTGAACTAGTCTCTGCAAAATTTCAATTTCTCAACAAACTAGGCAGAGAGGGATGATCGATGTGACCGCGAGATGGAATCCACACTTTTACTTTTTTTTGTCAACTCTCTCTCCTTCTTTATCTATTTCTATTTATTTCTCTCTATTAGAATGACACAACTTTACATCCTTTAAAATGACACACACTTTTTCCTATATATTAAAAAAGAAAATATATATATTCAGAAAACTAGGCTTTTTTTTTTTTTGATAACCGAAAACTAGGCTTAACTCAGGATCATAATTAGTCGTGTACTAAACTTAATTAATTATAATATTTGTTTGAGTTTAAAGTAAAGTTCATTTTCTATTTCCAATTTTCTCTTCTCTTCTCAGTCCCACAGTAGTAAGAATTTCTTAAATCTCCCTTCCGTTTTTTTTTATTCCTTTTCTCTCAAATCTCTCATTCAAATAAAATATTATTAAAAATTTCCTAAATAACACTCAAATAAATCTCTCCTAAACTTTATTGGTCTATTATAAATAAATGAGAATTGTTATTTCCTTCATAATTTTTTTTTCCATATGGTAACAATTGGGGACCAACAAATACGGGATATTGACCCTTTTTCCATTATTTTAAATAATATTTATCAGTATGTTACGATCCAATGAATTTTTTTCAAAATACCACGTCACATTCTTGCTACGCATGTGGCAGTGTCTTGCAAGCAACAAATCTAGCCCAGCAATGTGGCGATATTTATGGTCAATGTGGCAGACTGCCGCATCTACAAAAAGCTAGTGGCAAATTTCGTCGTTGGGCTGCCCAGCGAGAATAGGTGGACGTTTTTCACGTGTCATCTATTCTAGGATTTTTTGTATTAATATATGCTAATAATAACTAATAAAAAAATACTAACTTAATTACTAATTAAAATAATTAACTATCCTAAACTTATACTAATTCATGTAATAAATATTAACAATGTCTCTCATCCTAGTATTTTTTGTATTAATACATGCTAATAATATCAATAATAAAAAATAATTACTAACCTAATTACTAATTATTAATTAAAATAATTAACTACCCTAAAATTTACTTATACTAATTCATGTAATACATATTAAACATGTCATCTATATCTTATATTTTTATATTAACAAATGCTAATAACAACAATAATAAAAATAAATACTAACCTAATTACTACTTAAAATAATTAACTACCCTAAAATTTATCAAAGATGCATGCCAATTTATTGGAATTGATAACAATGTGGGCGTGCTAGATGGTTAAATATTTTAATTAGTAATTAGGTTAGTATTTACTTTTATTATTGTTATTATTAGCATGTATTAATACAAAAAATCCTAGGATAGATGACACGTGGTAGATGTACACCTATTTTGCTTGGCAGCCTAGTGAGATAGGTCAGGGTGCTGACACGTGAAAAAGATACACTTATTCTCGCTAGGCAGTCTAGCAAGATTAGCCACGTGGATAACTTTTTACAGATGTGGCAGTCTACTAAATTGACCATGAATTGTATGTATTATGTATAGAAATTAAAATAATATTGCAATTGTGGGAGCACAGGTTAAATCAGTCACTTCATTATATTAGTCAATAATTACTTTATAGGGAAATCAAAAATTATGGTACATGATGTAATATAACTTTCCTACACATATAATTGAGAGGAGAAAGAAGAAAGGAGAGAGAAAAATTAAGAGAAGGGACTCATATAAAATTGTGTGTGTAAGAAAATTATGTTACATAATGTAACATAACAATCACAGAACCCTTACTTTATTTCATAACATTATTAAGAATTGTATATATAGATACTGGTGTCAGTAATGAGTGGACCGTGGGATGATTTGTTTGGTGGTGGGAACTTGATGATGTTCGTGGTGGGTGTTGTAACACTCCGTATATATCCGGTAATGTTATCATACTATCGTATTAAGCTGCGCTTAATTAAAATTGCGGAATATCTTTTTCTTTTCAATTATGACGTCATTATCATTACCAATTTGCTTAATTAATCAATTAAATAAAATCATGCCTGTATGTAAATTGCAAAAGACAACTAACTGAACTACCTCATTAATTAAATAACATAAGTATGAGTCTCTAGTCACGGAACTACAAAACGTAGACCGGACCATCTAACAGTTTATACAACTCCAACTAAAAGTACTAACCACAAAGTGGCATAGACAAATCCCATGCTCACCAAACAAGGCAACAAAGCCCAACATCAGTCTCTACAACAGCAACATAAGCATATAAGTGCAGAAAACATAAAAAGCATCCAAATCCAGCATTCATACAGGTCAGCATAACTAACAACAATATCATCAACTAAGCTCTGGCCTCTTGCCGCCAGAGGCATCAGTCCTCATACTACCTGAACCTGAAATAAGCATTCTCCAAATGTGGGGTGAGATCTCTAAACAAGAAATCTCAGTAAGACAAGGGGTCCTCAAGAATCTTCCACCCCAAGCTCACTTACATGTGCAATATAAGTTCAAAAGCATTTTATCATCATTAGTTCTAAAATAGTGCAATGCAGCAGATAATCATGTCATGTGTGTCAATTCTATTCTACTGGCCAGAGAAATGCAAGATTTATATACGCCAAATACCCACACATAGTGCAAGACGCCACTTGCATCCACCCCGGATCACTGTCTTGTATGACGCCACATACTCAGGCTTACCGTCAAGATGGAACAACACATGCATATTAAAAGCCATTACACATAAAGCTCAACAACATTTCAAATATCCAAAGCATGTAACACAGCATGCATATAACCATACCCCCATGGGACATGGTGGAACCACAACATGGCTAAACCGAGGACACGAAAGCTTACCTCTTAAGCAATTAATCCAAGTCAAGTCCACACAAGCTCTATGTCCAAACACAGCAGATCACAATCTGATTTAGGACCAGCAAGCATATCAACATTCATAGCTCAATAGCATAAACATAAAGACTACGTTTTTCTTTTACATTTTACGTCTTAAGGCTTCCCACAAAGCCATAAGCTCTTAATCACTTGATTCTGACTTAGTCCAATTATTACAGAAGTTCAACTTCATCAATCTAGGGTCCACAAACCCCCAAACATCAGTTCTGGTTGAACAGTAAGCTACTGTTCCTCGCAAACCCAGAATATCCGGATATCTCACTGGCAATATCCGTATATCAATATCCGGATATCCAAATCCCCATATCCGGATATTTATCGATCAAATATCCGGATATTTCGCGACAGAATGCAGTTTCTGCATTTTGCGAAGATATCCAACAAAGGTCCAACTTTTACCAATTAAATGTGTTCAAGACTCCATTTTTAGGTCTATACAGGTTAATACACATGTTAGTTACTTGCTTAACCCATTTACATGTAAAGACACCACCTTTAAATCATTTAAACTCATCATCAAGGTTAGGAAACTCACCAAAGCTTCAAACTCAGAAATGGAAGGCTCTTGGAGCTCACAACCAACTCCCAAGGTTCTGACTTGGTCCCAAAACGAAGATGCTCCACCAAAGGTTGGTTCTTGTACCAAAAGGTGACTCCTTGGCACCACAAATGCCAAGCCAAAGGTGTACTCTCTCCACAAACACAGAGGCAGCAACCACAACCCCTCACACAGCAGCTCCAACTCAGCAAGAAGGTCTCTCACCCACTCCCAAGGCTCTATCTCACTCACACAAGGATGATTGGTGAAGGAAATGTGAAGAAAAGCTACAAGGAAGGTCAAGAAATGGTGGAGAAGGCAAAGAGCAGCAGCCACCAGCAGCCACTCACGTCCAAATGGCTGAGTATCAGCCTAGGTTTTAGTGCCAAGCACTATATATAGGCGGTTTAAGTCACAAACACACAATATTAGCTTTAATTGCTACGCTTAGAATTTTAATTCCAAACTCAGGATTCTTAACCTACTCAATTTTACAAGAATTATCATATTTTTCTTATATCTTTCGGAGCACCTTTCCGATACGCGCTTTTCATAGCCAGTACCAGTTCTCATTATTTTAACTTGAAACTCGTTTTACAAGTCCTACGTATTATTCTAGTAATTATCATGCACTTATTATAATTTTCCGAGATACTTTTTAGGTACGCACTTATACCAACTAGCAGAACCGGTATCTGCACTTTTCGTCAGAAAAGCGACTTTCAGCATTATTACTCACTTACTATAATTATTAGAGCCTCATAATATTTAATATGGTCAATTATGGAATTATCTCATTAAACTCATAGTTAACTTATTAATTTCCTTAATTAACGGTGCGGGTTCTTACATTCACCCCACCTTTTTAGGATTTTGTCCTCAAAATCAAAATATACTTGTCTCGAAAATCGGGATACTGCCAGAGAAGCTCGTCCTCTCGCTCCCAGGTACACTCCTCAGGAGTTCTTCCTGACCATTGCACTTTGACCATCGGAATGATCTTGCTCCTCAGCTTCTTCTCGCCACAATAGAGAATCTTGAGTGGTCCGACGGGAGTTTTCAAGTTCTCCTGAACCTCCACATCATCCGGTTGCACCACATGCGAAGGGTCTGCTACATACTTCCGTAGCTGAGACACGTGAAACAGGTCGTGGATATTGGCCAAATTCAGAGGCAAGGCAAGCCGGTAGGCAACAGGTCCTACTCTACCAAGAATCTGGTATGGCCTAATAAACCGCGAGCTCAGCTTCCTCACTCCGAGTGCCCGTCCAACACCGGTGACAGGTGAAAGTCTCTCAAACACGTGCTCACCCTCACTGAACTCCAGTGGACGATGCTTGACATCGTAGTAACTCTTCTGGCGATTCTGCGCCTGCTTCAGCTTTTTTCTGATCATCTGGATCTGCAGGGTGGTATCTTGGACAAAGTCCAAGCCAAACAACTCACGATCCCCAATCTCAGACTAGCAGGTAGGTGTACGACACCTCCTACCGTAGAGCGCCTCGTAGGGTGCCATGCCCAGGCTAGCATGGAAACTGTTGTTGTACGAAAACTCAACCAACGGAAGGTACATATCCCATGCCGAGCCCTGCTCCAACATGCAAGCCCGCAACATTTCCTCCAAGGTCTGGATAGTCTGCTCAGTCTGTCCATCAGTCTGAGGGTGATAGGTTGTACTCAATCTCAACTAAGTACCAAAAACTCCTTGCAGCGCCTCCCAGAACCGAGATGTGAACTTCAGGTCCCTATCACTGATGGTACTCTCGGGCACCCCGTGAAGCCTCACGATCTCGCGAACATACAGTTTGGCCAACTTCTCACTAGTGAAGCTCACCTTCACTAGAAGAAAATGGGCAGACTTCGTCAGTCTGTCCACAATGACCCATATCGAGTCACAGCCAACTTGAGTCTTTGGCAAACCTACAACGAAGTCCATGGAAATGCTCTTCCATTTCCATTCTGGAATCTCAAGAGGTTGAAGTTTACCAGACGGCTTCTGGTGTTCAATCTTCACCTTCTGGCAGATCAAACACTTGGACACATACACAGCTATGTCCTTCTTCATTCCTGGCCACCAGAAATTCCTCTTCAGGTCTTGGTACATCTTTGTAGCACCAGGGTGAACAGTAAACTATCCCTTATGGGCCTCAGCCATAACCTCTTCGGTCAAAGGACCTCGAGGAATCACCACACGCTTCTGAAACAACAGAAGTCCATCATCATTCCAAGACACACCGTCTTGGTTTTTCATGTAGTCGAGACTCTTTCTCTGCACTTGCGCCTCGTGGATCTTCTCCATAAGCTCATTCCTGACTCTCACAGTCTCCATCTCGAGAAGTGCACCCCCAAACAAGGTTGTCACCTTCATATCTCGAAACTTCTCTATGAGGTCGAAGTCACCCACAGTCAAACTGGATAGAGTCACGGATTTCCGACTCAAAGCATCAGCTACCACATTGGCCTTGCCAGGACTTCAACTCAAAGTCGTAGTCCTTCAGAAATTCCATCCATCTATTCTGCCTCATATTCAGCTCCTTCTGATCAAACAAATACTTCAAGCTCTTATGGTCACTGAACACCGCAAACTGCATACCGAATAGGTAATGTCTCCAAATCTTAAAAGCAAACACAATCGCAACCAACTCCAAATCATGAGTCGGGTAGTTCTCCTCATGAGGCTTCAACTGCCTCGAAGCAAAAGCAACAGCTCTACCAGATTGCATCAACACACAACCCATCCCTTTTCAGAAGCATCACAGTAAAGCTCAAACTGCTCCTCAGGATCAGGAAGGACCAACATAGGTGAAGTAGTCAATCTCTCCTTCAAGTCCTGAAATCACGCCTTACACTCGTGAGTCCACACAAATGGAGTCTCCTTTCGGGTAAGGCGAGTCAAAGGGAGAACCATCGTGGAGAAACCCTTGATGAACCTCCGATAGTAACCTGCCAAACCTAAGAAACTCCTCACCTCCGTAACTGTCTTGGGCCTCTCCCAATCCAGCACGGCCTCAATCTTGTTGGGATCCACTGCAACTCCATCTGCTGAAATCACATGCCCCATAAATTTGACTGATTTGAGCCAAAACTCACACTTAGAAGGCTTAGCATAAATCTTTTTCTCCTTCAGCACTTGCAGAACAATCCTCATATGCTCTGCATGCTCCTCCTCAGTCTTGGAGTAAATCAGAATGTCATCAATAAAGACGATCACAAACTGATCCAGATACGGCTGGAAAATCCTGTTCATGTAATCCATGAACACTGTCGGCGCATTGGTGAGTCCAAACGGGATCACCAAATACTCAAAGTGAAACAGGACAAAAAGAAGCCCATTTGGAAGTACTAGGCTGAAGTCCCACGCTATTAGCGTGAAACCCGCGCTTGTAGCCCCAGAAGAAATTTTTCATACAGAAGTACCACGCTATTAGCGTGAAACTCACGCTACTAGCGCCAGAATTAAAAACATCCACGCTCCCAGCATGAAACTCACGCTAGTAGCGCCAGCCATTCAAAACTCCCACGCTAGTAGCGTGAACCTTCAGTATGCTGAATAAAACTCCCACGATATTAGCGTGAAACTCACGCTAGTAGCGCGGGAGGTACGAAAAAATCTTTATTCCATCTCAGACTGAATCAAAGGAAGATTCGACCAAGATACACAATGAAGATTCGATCAAGATTTCTAAGCAAGGCATAAACTCTATAAATAGAGACTCAGACCTCAGAGAAAAACAATTTTTGGCTGGAGAGAATTCTTGGAGGCTCACACTGGAGATCAGGATTCCGACGGAGTTGAAGACCGGAGATCATTGATTCTTCTTCTTTTTCTTTATTGCTTTTATGAATTCTTTTTATTTTAATTTGTTTAAGCCAGCTATGTCTAGCTAGTTTGTTTTTGTAGTTGGGGTCACGGACCCAATGTGAATCCTTTATATTTTCTGTATTGATATTTTATAAGTTAATTAGTTAGTTTGTTTTATTCTACCTGGTTTAGAACTGATCACTCTAAATTATAGGGCTTTGATGGTTAGAATTCATAATAGACATATTGGGATTTTAATCTGGACAAGGGTAGAATAACAATTTGTGTATGATCTAGACATAGGCTTACATAAATTGCAGACTCATAATTCATTTGCTTAATGCTAAATTCAAGAGGGATTCCTAAGAAATTAGGATTCTAATTGGATTAAATGGTTGAAATCACTAAGACATTAGGGTTCAACTATTTTATAGGGAAATAATGAATTGTCTGAGCAACCGAATTAATTAATTATAAAATACAATATAGAAATATAAGGGAGGATCGGAGGTGAAGTGCATCATGGCTACATCCTTTTTATAAATATTTCATCAATATTTTCTCGCGTTCTTGATCTTTTCTTGCATGCGTTTAGAATTAATTGTTATTAATTTTCTGTTTTAAATTTAATCGCTTTAAATTCTGTTTTGAAATTCCAAAATCAATTACTTTCACAACTCAACAAATTTTTCTCTTCCAACTTAAGGGGAATAGTTAAACTAGTACTTGGTGCATTAATCCTCGTGGGAACGATACTCTACTCATCACTTTATTACTTGAAACGAACGGTATACTTGCCGATTTCGCAACATGGAACGAACAATGGCTAAATCGAGGACACGAAAGCTTACCTCTAAGCAATCAATCCAATCCAAGGTCCACACTAGCTCAAAGTTCACAAACAGCAGAGTCCCAATCTGTTTTAGACCAGCAATCATCAATAACTATACTCTATAAGTATATGAAATAAAGACAACGCTTTCTTTTTACGTTCCATGTCTTCAGGCTTCTAACAAAGCCATAAGCCCTTAATCACTTTGATTCTGGCTTAGTTAATTATTATAGAGGTTTAACTTAACCAATCATGGGTCCACAACCCATGATACAGTTCTGTCTAAGCAGAACCATCACTGGCTCAAAATTTTCAGAATATCCGGATATTTGTCGGAGTCATATCCGGATATCATATCTGGATATCCACAACCCCATATCCGGATATCAATATCCGAATATCATATCCGGATATTTCGCGACAGAATGTTGTTCTTCATTTTCGCGAAGATATCACTCCAAGGTTCATCTTTTACCCCATTACTACGTCCAAGCCTGCACTTTTATACTAGGGGTGGCAATATGGGTTGAGCCCGGCGGGTCAACCCGCCAACCCGCCAAAACGGAGCGGGTTGGGTTGAGATTTTCAACCCACCAACCCACCTCAACCCGCCCCGCCTAGAAGTGGGTTAAACGGGTTCAACCCGCCGCGGGGCGGGTTGACCAGCCGGGTTTTAAATTTTTTATTATTTTTTTTATTTTTTTACAATTAGGTAGTATTTCATTAGTACTTAAATTTTTGTAATATTCAATTTTTTTTTATCTTAGTACTTTCTAGAAAAAATAAAGAATAACAATTTTATTTATGACAAATGTTATCTATTTATAAATTCCTAAAGAATGTTTGACAAATATTAGTATACATTTAAGATTGAGACTAAAAAAAATATAGAGAAGTGTGAAATAAAATAAAATAATATTAGAAAAATTCATAAAATATAATTTATTTTTGAATTTTAATTAAATTTTTTTAATTGGCGGGTTGGTGGGTTGACCCGCCAACCCACCATAAAACGGGGTGGGTTCATTTTTACAACCTATATTTTTTGGCGGGTCAACCCGCCCCGCCCCGTTTTTGGCGGGTTGGTGGCGGGGCGGGGCGGGTCAACCTAAATTGCCACCCCTATTTTATACCCCTTTAGGTTAAGTGATCATGTTAGTTACTTAAATAACTCATTAAACATGCCAAGACTCCACTTTTAACCAATGAAACTCATGGTCAAAGGTGGTGAAGCTTACCCAAGCTCAAAACAGAACAAGGAATGCTCTTGGAGCTCTCACTTCAGCTCCCAAAGTCAGTCCATACAAGGGCCACGAAAATGACCTTCAAGATGGTTCCTTTCTTCACAAAGATTGTTTCTTGGAGCATCAACTACCAAGGAAATGGCTTCAACAACTCAAGCCATGGAAGTCAGCCCACAAACTCCAACAACAGTGGCTGAACACTCAGAAATGGGGAGTCTCACTCACTCACAAGGTCACTTCACACTATCCCAAGGTGCTAAGGTGAAGGTTTAATGAAGGAAAATGTCTCTTTGCTCACAAAAATGGAGGAGAAGAGAAGGTGACAAGCTTGGGAGACACTAAGCTTCAGAATGGAGGCACGTAAGATGTGAGATTTCTGACCTAGAAATCTGTGCTTTCACTTATATAGTAGTATCAGGTTTAATCACACTGTATTAGCACTAATAGTTACGTTTAGAATTTTAATCCCAAACTTAGGATTCTGAACCTAGCTGTAACACCCCGTGTATACCCGGTTTGTTAACATATCATCGTATTAAACTGCGCTTAATTAAAAAAGCGAAATATCTTTTTCTTTTCAATTGTGACATCATTAAACTTAGCCAAGTTGATTACTTAATCACTTTCATAAAATATCGCATGTATGTAAATTGCAAATAAATATCTAACTGAAATAACTCAGAATATATATAAAGTGAGTATCTATGTCACAGATCTACTACACATAGTCCGGACAATATCCTGATACGTTATTACAACTCCAAGTAAAACAAGACATAATCAAGTCTAAGTGGCATGGACAATCCCCATGCTCACCAAATCAACAGCATAACCAAAAGAGTCTCAACAGAGAAATCCATAAACTGAATCTAAATGCATAAGACAGTAAATAGGATCCAACGTCCAATCATAACAGTATATCAGCAAAAACATGCAATATATATCAGCTAAGCTCTGGCCTCCTGCCACTAGAGGTCTCAACCCCCGCATTACCTGAACCTGAAATAAGCATTCCCCAAACATGGGGTGAGATCTCTAAACCATAAATCTCAGTAAGACAAGGGGTCCTCAAGGATCTTCCACCCCAAGCTCACTTACATGTGCAATAGAAGTTCTAAAAGCAGTAACTCAGTATAAGTTCCAAAACTCAATGCAGTGCAACAGATATTCATGCCATGTGTGTTTAAACTATTCTACTGGCCAGAGAAATGCAGGAATACGTCTATTACCCACACGTAGTACAAGGAACACCGCTTGCACCTCACCCACAACCTCACCATCTTGTATGTACCACATACTCAGGCTTACCGTATAGGTGGAACACTACATGCATATCATAAAGGCACTAGCATATAACAGCTCAATATCATTTCCAAAACATCAAAAGCATGTAACGCAGCATGCATATAACCATACCCCCATGGGACATGGTGGAACCACAACATAGCTAAACCGAGGACACGAAAGCTTACCTTGCAAGCTCACTATCCAATGCCAAGAGTCCACACAGCTCAAGTCCAACACACAACAGATCACAATCTGATTAGGACCAGCAAGCATATAAACACTTATAGCTCATAAGGATAAACATAAAGACTACATTTTCCTCTTACGATTTATGTCTTAAGGCTTCACACAAAGCCATAAGCCCTTAACCACTTGATTCTGACTTAGTTTGATAATTACAGAAGTTCAACTTCATCACTCTAGGGTCCACAAACTCCTAATAGCCTACTGTATGAACAGTGCAGCTACTGTTTTTTGAAATCACAGAATATTCGAATATATGTCGGGGGCATATCCGGATATCAATATCCGGATATCCAGATCCCCATATCCAGATATCCCATATCCGGATATCATATCCAGATATTTCGCGATAGAATGCAGTTTCTGCTTTTCGCGAAGATATCCTTCCAAGGTACCATTTTTAACACTTTAAAACGTCAAAGCATGCATCTTTAATCTGTTTTAAGTCCACATACCAGTTGGTTACTTATTTAACCCATTTACATGCAAAGACACCACCTTTTTTTTTTTTTGATAACAAAAGACACCACCTTTAAACCATTAAAACTCATGATCAAGGTTAGGCAACTTACCCAAAGCTCAAAACAGCCAACCAAAGGTGCTCTTGGAGCTCACAAGTCAGCTTCAAGATGCTCACACAAAGGGTGCACGAAAATGTACAACAAGGTGGTTCCTATCCTCACAAAGATGACCACTAGGAGCTTCAACAACCAAGAACAAAGCTCCAACCCAACAACCCACCAACTCAGCCCAAGGAACTCCTCAAAACAGAGTCCATAACTCAGCAACAAGCTGACCACTCACCCCCAAGGTCACTCTCACTCTCACCAAGTGTTATAGAGAAGAGAAATGGAAGGAAATGGCCTTAAGGTTTAAAAAATGAAGAGAAGGAAATGGAACAGTGCCAAATGATCAGCACCTCCAAGAGTGTCACGCAGCATCTGAATAAGTCTAGGATTTTGTGCACAAATGAGTATATATAGGCGGTTTAAGCTTAAACGCACTGTATTAGTGCTAAATGCTACGCTTAGTATTTTAATCTCAAACTCAGGATTCTTAACCTACTCAATTTTACAAGAATTATCATATTTTTCTTATATTTTTCGGAGCACATTTCCGGTACGCGCTTTTCATAGCCAGTATCAGTTTCTGGCACCAGTTCTCATTATTTTAACTTGAAACTCGTTTTACAAGTCCTATATATTATTCTAGGAATTATCATGCACTTATTATAATTTTCTGGGATACTTTTTCGGTACGCATTTATACCGACTAGCAGAATCGATATTTGCATTTTTCTTCCGAAAAGCGACTTTCAGCATTCTTAACCACTTTCTATAATTATTTAAGCCTCATAATAATTATTAGGGTCAATTAGGGAATCATTTCCTAATTTTGCATATTTAATTAATTAATTTCCTTAATTAACGGTGCGGGTTCTTACACTAGCCATTTTTCTAAGATTTTTCATATTTTTATTTTATTTTTTCGCTGTACTTTTTCGGTACGCGCTTTTACGTAGCCAGTATCAGTTCTGGCACCAGTTCTCATTATTTTGACCTCATACTTGTTATACCATACCTATATATTATTCTAGTCACATATACATATTTTTCATAATTTTTCGGGATACTTTATCGGTACGCATTTATACTGTGAGGCAGAACCGATATCTGCACTTTTCAACATTATTAATCACTTACCATAATTATTTAAGCCTTCTCATAATTATAATGGTCAATTATGGAATTATCTCATTAATCTCATAATTAATTAATTAAATTTCTAAATTAACGGTGTGGATTCTTACCGCCACCCTCAGTGCCTTACTGGTAATTTTCCTGCTGCCTACTCCAAATTAACCAGTCGATTTGAATGGCTTAGGCTTCATCCACAACTCAAGGAGGTTTACGTTAATTAATGTAGCTTATACTGGTTGGTTTAGTTTGATTTATAATAATTTTAATTTGCACACTCCTATTTATTCTTGGGGTTGGTTGCTGATGACTTTCTATAACTGGGGCAACTTGTAGCAGATGGATATAAGAACAGATATCATTTATTTGATTTTACCACAAGTTAATTATATTTGCGGATGTGTAAATATTTGTTTCATCGTAGTTTCTTAAAGCTACACTTATTATGGGTATCGTAGTTTCTTGTTATTAGTTTTATTGGTTTCAATAAATAATTTAGATTTATTTTATATTTACAGCTTATGATATATGAGTTGGAATCCAGAAACAACCTCTTTAAAATTTTATCTATCCCACACTCATTAGTCGGGTTTAACGTGAAGAAGTTTTTTTTTTTTTTTTACAGCTAATGAGATAGATCAGTTTTATCAAGTTAAGCATGCCTAACCAATTTGAAGAGCTTTTAGCTTTGAGAATGGATTTGGAATTTCCATACATTAACACTTTACTGCTCATCAAAGCGGTCCCTGTTCGTATCGATTATGATGGGGTCTACTTTTATGTACGTCAAAATCGCACTCCTATATATAAATGTGGTACCGGGTCTACTGGGGAGAGTGAGACGGAAAGAAAATAAAGACAGGGTTCATGGTACAGAAATTTAGTGTGGGCATGCAGCTTTTCATTTTACTGGTAAATGACGAATTATCACGTTCAGGGAAGACATGCATGGGACAAAAAATGAATTGAGTTAGGAGACAAGGAGAGTAAGAGAAGTGAAGAGATAGTCTTCTTATAGTGTGGTCCATTTTCTTTCCCTATGATGCATTCTATTCTATTCGTGTCTATTATTTACACACAACAGAACCACACTCACTCTCTTTCAAGAACTCACAGAAACACACGCTCTATTTCAGATCTGAAAGAACCACATAACCCTAAGTCTTAGTGAGTTTAATTAGTTAACCTTGCATTGGTGCATTTCATGAGAAGAGAAATACGACAAAGACAAATAATTTGGTCTTGCTGGCAGTCATATTCACTATATTGGAGGCTTCACCAGATATTTTTTTGGGCCATTAAAAAGGAAGGCAGACAAACAGAAACGGGGGGGAAATAAAAAAAGGGGAAGCCATTTTTTTATCAGCAGGGGACTGGGTTTCTCAAAGAAAGAGAGAGAGAAAGGTTTGGAGAAAAAGAAAAAGAACCAGAGATCGAGGGTTGTTCTTGGGTTTGGCTGGCGGTAGTGAGTTAGTGTAAATTTTGGAGAAGCGAGTTAGAAGAAAATAAAGAAAGTTTGGAGAAGAAGAGTGGCAGATCCAAAGGTCCATCTTCATCATACCCCAAATTAGTGTAAACCGCCAGCCACCATGCTTCAGATCTTGTCTCCACTGCAAGTACATTTTCTCACGAACCAGTCACGTACGCCACCTCTGAACAACTTAACGAAGCTTAGAGGAAGAAAGTATTAGTAAGAGGAAGCATTGAAGTAAGGCGTTCAGATCTTCACATTATAAAAGAGAGGAAAAACAGAAATCTCAAAAAGGAACCAAGGCAAGGAACTTCACGAAAGCTTAGAAAAATTAAAGGGAACCTCAACAAGGTAAGTACCTTTTTAAACTTTGTAAGCTTATAAATCCATTTGATGTCTGTTTGAATCTATTACTTTGGATGGGTTTTAGAAATGTTGACGCTCATGGTTATCCTCATTACTCTGTTACTTTAAGTAAACAAAAAATGAATAATTTCATGCAAGGCTCTTCTTAACACAACAAGGTTTGCGATCTAGATGCAAACACCAAAGAAATAGTATAAAGGCAAAATGGTGGTATATGTTAATTATCAAGAGACAAGAGGTATTCATTGTAATCCTTTTTATATTGAACTACACAACATTGGTGCTATTATATAGCAAACCAATTGAAGAATACAAAGAGACACACTCGATGTGGGACTTCTATACTATGTACACTCGATGTGGGACTTCTATACTATGTACAGCAACACTCCCCCTCAAGCTGGAGCATATAGATCGTATGCACCAAGCTTGTTACATATCTGGTCTATTCTAGGTCCTCTCAAAGACTTAGTAAATACATCAGCTAATTGATCATTTGAGTTGACAAAACGAGTGATTATATCTCCTGAGAGAACTTTTTCCCTAAGGAAATGACAATCTATCTCAATGTGCTTAGTCCTTTTATGAAACACTGGATTTGAAGCAATATGCAAAGCAGCTTGATTATCACAAATGAGAGATGTTGGGCCAGTGTCTCCAAACTTGAGTTCCTTCAGTAGCTGTTTTAACCAGATGAGTTCACAGGTAGCTGTGGCCATGGAGCGATATTCTGCTTCAGCACTTGATCTAGCAACTACACTTTGCTTCTTACTTCTCCAGGAAATCAAGTTATCTCCAACGAATACACAATACCCAGAAGTGGATCTTCTATCAATAGGAGAACCTGCCCAATCAGCATCTGAGTATCCTACAACTCTGGTATGACCTTTGTTTTCATAGAGAAGACCTTTTCCAGGAGCAGTCTTGATGTACTTGAGGATACGGATTACTGCATTCCAGTGATCTTCACAGGGTGAATTCAAGAACTGACTTACTACACTGACTGCAAAGGAAATGTCTGGTCGAGTAACTGTGAGATAGTTCAGTTTCCCAACCAATCTTCTATACCTTTCTGGATCAGAAAATAGCTCCCCCTGATTTGGTAAAAGCTTGACATTTGGATCCATAGGAGTATCAACGGGCTTAGCATTTAACAATGTTGTTTCCTCAAGAATATCCATAGCATATTTTCTCTGTGATAGTACAATGCCATCTTTGGATTGGGCCACTTCTATCCCTAAGAAATATCGGAGTCTTCCAAGGTCCTTTGTTTGAAAATGATGGCACAAATGTTGTTTTATCTGAGTTATGCCATGAGTATCATTACCTGTAATGACGATATCATCAACATATACTACCAAATAAATAGAACCTGAATCAGAGTGTCTGTAAAAGACTGAGTGATCAACCTCACTTCGAGTCATGCCAAACTGCTGTACAACAGTGCTAAACCTTCCAAACCAAGCCCGGGGAGACTGCTTTAGACCATACAAGGATCTTCGAAGACGACAAACTAGGTTAGACTCCCCCTGAGCAACAAACCCAGGAGGTTGCTCCATATAAACCTCTTCCCGCATATCACCATGGAGGAAAGCATTCTTTATGTCCAGCTGATACATAGGCCAGTGATGAATAGCTGCCATAGTAATAAAGAGGCGAACATAAGTCATTTTCGCCACGGGAGAAAATGTGTCACCATAGTCAAGGCCAAATATCTGAGTATAACCTTTAGCCACCAAGCGGGCCTTAAGACGGTCAACCTGACCATCCGGACCAACTTTAACCGTGTATATCCATCGACAGCCAACAACAGACTTCCCAGAGGGAAGGGGAACCAGATCCCAGGTACCACTACTGTGAAGGGAACTCATCTCATCAATCATGGCCTGTCGCCAACCAGAATGTGATAACGCCTCACCTGTAGTCTTAGGAACAGATACAGAAGAAAGAGAAGAGAGGCAAGCAAAATGGGATGGTGAAAGACGATGATAACTCAAATTTATTAAATACCTGGGAGGGGGACGAGAATCACGAGTACCTTTCCGGAGTGCAATGGGCACATCAATGTCAGACGGAAGGATCGGAGCTGCCGGAGGAGATGATGACGGAAGTGAGTCCACAGGAGCCTCAGTAACAATAGGGGCAGACTCGGGGGGGGCAGGGTCCTGGGGAACAGGGGGACGTTGCCGACGATGATAGACCTGGAGAGGGGGAACAGGGGCGGGAACAGGGACGGGAACATCTAAAGAAGGAGATGGTGAAGGTATATAGTGAACCGAAACAGGTGGTAAAGGTAGCTGAGTAGCAACAGAATCACTGGGATGGGAGGAGGAGTCAAAGAATGGATTAGACTCAAAGAATGTAACATCCGCCGAGACAAAGTAACGACGAAGACTAGGAGAATAACAACGATAACCCTTTTGTGAGCGAGGGTAACCCAGGAAAATACATTTATGTGACTTAGCAGATAACTTGTCAAGACCAGGACTGAGATTGTGGACAAAACAAGTAGAACTAAAGATGTGAGGAGTGAGTGGGTACAAAGGTTGATGGGGAAACAACACAGAATGTGGTACCTGATTATGAAGTACGGAGGAAGGCATCCGATTAATGAGGTAACAAGCTGTGAGGACAGCATCGCCCCAATACTGGAATGGGATATGACCATGTAACAAAAGTGTCCGAGTAGTCTCAATTAGGTGACGGTTCTTGCGTTCAGCAACCTCATTCTGTTGAGGGGTGTGTGAACATGATGTCTGGTGAAGGATGTCGTGAGATGCAAAGAAGGTTTGAAACTGATGAGACAAATATTCACGAGCATTGTCACTTCGAAAAATGCGAATCGAAACACCAAATTGAGTAAGGATTTCATTAAAGAACTTGTTAAAAATAGAAAACAATTCAGACCGATTTTTCATTAAAAATAACCAAGTACATCGAGAATAATCATCAATGAAAGTTACAAAATATCTGTACCCCATAGTGGAAACGGTACGACTAGGACCCCAAATATCTGAATGAACTAAAGCAAAAGGAGACGAAGACCGACGACTGACACGATCGGGAAACGAACTACGAGTGTGCTTCCCTAACTGACACGACTCACAAGACAAACTAGATAAATTTGAGAAACGTGGGACCATCTTCTGGAGCTTAGCAAGATTGGGATGACCCAACTGAGCGTGGATAGTAAGCGGAGAATCCACAACAGAGCACACTGGAACAGAAGTTGAAAGCTGATAAAGGCCATTGGACTCAGATCCGACGCCAAGTGTCCTCCTCGAGCTCCGATCCTGCAAAATGACAGACTCTTTAGTGAAAGAAATAGTACAGTCAAGGGATTGAGTCAAGCGACTAATGGAAATAAGGTTGAAAGGAGAATGAGGAACATAAAGCACATTCTCAATGAGAATAGAAGGAAAAAGGAGAACAGTGCCAATCCCTTGGGACTGAACCAGTGACCCATTAGCCATAGTGATACTGGGCAAGGGACCAGATGTACAGAGAGAGGTAAATAAAGACTTATTACCAGAAATATGGTCAGATGCACCAGAATCGAGAATCCATGGACCAAGAGAGGGCGAGTGCGAAACACCAGCAAAGGAATTACCCGTGTGTGCACTAGAGGCAGTGGTACCAGGAGGTGGCTGTGATCCAGCAATCAAGGCAGAGTCCGAGGCAGGAACAGTTGTCTGAGCAAAATGAGCGGAGCGAGGAGGGCGACCATGAAGATCCCAACAACGATCAATAGTATGGCCTGACTTTTTGCAATGAGTGAAGAGAAAGCGTCTCGTAGAGGGTTTGCGTCCACGTGCAAAACCCTTGGAGACAAGGGCAGATGGGTCAATTGAAGAGGGAGCAGATACTGCAGGCTCCGTAGAAGTCTTAGGTGGAATGCGAAGCAACGTAGACCAAACAGAGTCAAGCGATGGAACAGTAGTAGAGCCCAAGATCTGATCTCGGTTGACAGAATATGTCGGGGGCAAACCATAAAGAGCCATGAGCATGAAGAACGTGCTGCGTTGCTCAAGTTCTTTAGCAGGATCTGCAGCAGGCGGCAACAGTTCATTGAAATCATGAAGGAGTCCCTGAACTTTTCCCAAGTAAGCAGACATAGAGACATCAAGTTGTTGAGCAGCAATAGTAGTGATCAAATTTTGACAAACCCCATAGAGTCGCTGAGTGTCATTGGTATAAAGTGACTTGGCCCGACGCCAAACAGACTCACAAGTGACGTGAGCACGAAAAATCTGCTTCAAGGACGAGTGGATGGTAGACTTGATGATGCTACATAACTGAGCATCAACCTTTTTCCAATGAGGGCGTACATCTACCGAGATGGACTCAGCCTTAGTAATGAGATGGTCAGTGTAGTCCTGTCCATCAAGCCAAAGTCGGAGATCAGAAGCCCTTCGGGTGTCAGAAAAATGAGTTGTGTTATTGATTTGAGCTCTTCCCCACCTGAGACTTGTTGAATTGGAAATAAGAGAATATATCTTCAAAATGATTTATATTAAATTTTACTAAGACGACTTTTATAATTAAATTCTCAAAGATAAGATTAATTAAATCACTTAGAATGGATTTATTGGGATTGCAGTGACATTCTATCGAGATATTTTATTCTCTTTCATCTATCATATTTTATTGAGATATTTTAGTCTCTTTCGTCTATCTTCCAACTTAATTGAGATAAACATTATTGAAAGAACATCCATTTTCTCTAAGTAGGTCTTTCACTAGAGACATTGAGCATCTTTGTATCCCCAGAAACAACAACACCAATATTTCATTATATTAGTCAATAATTACTTTATTTCATAACTATATTAAGAATTGTATATATTTTGTAAAGAAAATAATATTATTTTATAATTACTTGACTAATTGTGTATGGGTCCGTTGAATGTGGGCAAAAATTCCGTATTACTGTTAATTTGCAAAAGTATCTCCACACTGAAACACATCTGTAAAGATTGATGAAAGTAGAGCAGTCAAACATGTAGGGTTGACTGACGTGACCAGTCCCGCCACATACAACGACGAGATCAGCAGCCACATAGGATCCAACTCACGTGTCTGCATGAATCCCGCCACCTGCTCTGACTCATTTGAGTCCCACCATATCAATTGGCGAGACTAAGCCACGTGTACAAATCCTCCGCCAGGTAATGTGATGCGTTCCAGCCACGTGTACCTACTCCCGCCACATTGGGTGACGGATTACGTTGTCCTTCTACATTCCCCACGCGATACTCGTGGGGTAGCATCCCGTACACTACAAAATTAATCTCGCCACTGACACTTACGGAAATATCTGCCTGGTTATATATAGGGTCTTCCGGTGTTACTTAGTAT
Organism: Gastrolobium bilobum; assembly: GCF_033153095.1. Classification (NCBI taxonomy): domain Eukaryota; kingdom Viridiplantae; phylum Streptophyta; class Magnoliopsida; order Fabales; family Fabaceae; genus Gastrolobium; species Gastrolobium bilobum. The sequence continues at coordinate 41,990 of NW_026899650.1, read as the reverse complement.
GGGACATTTTGAAAGTTCGGGATGTTTGCTATTTTTGTATATGATTTTGACTGACGGGTTCTTTACTTCTACTATTTTTGTTTTATATCAGTTGCTTTGCTTGTAATGTTAAAATTTTGTTGTATCACCTTGCTGTAATGTCGTAATTTTTTTTGTATGAGTTGCTGTAATGCGTATTTAATGTTTTTTATTTACTTTTTTTTAATCTCTACTTTCATCTGATCTCCTTTTGTGTTATTTGCATAAATACACAGTACAATGGAACAATATCGGTCTTTTGTATATTATAATGGTTCTAAAATTAACAGTGTAGGCGGGTTGAGATTCGAAGGGGAAAAAAGAGCAATGTATATTGTCCGAGGCTTGTCCATTTAAGATCTACTTCAGAAGATTCGTCAGAAGTTGAAGTTGCAACAAAATCAGGTAATTTCTTCAGTCACGGGTCGAGTCCCATGTGGAAATCGGAAATATGCAGGTTTTGAAATAACTGATGATGAGGACATTGACATTTTTCTTGGAACATTTGTCCAAAACTCTACTACGTCTCAATTTGTTGAGTTATATGTCGATATTGAGACATCAGACGACATGTTAATACCGACACGTGGGTTGGACCATAACAGTCAGACACAAATGTCGTCATCATCGGTACCCCAGCCCACACAATCAACTATTGCAAGTGGAGATGAAAGCGACTATATGGTAGATGTTGAACCTGACAATGAAGAGGAGGAGGAAGATGAAGACACTCTACTGGAAAATGACCATGATCAGAATGATAGTGATGGAGGTGATGATGAACATCATGATAATCCCATAACACAGGAGACTGTTATTCCTACGTCCAAAAATGTGGTTATTCCACCATCATCAGGTTAGCCATTGAATGTCTTGTATCGTCTTGTATGATTAATTTTTTATATAATCGCTTTAATATTTGCCAAATCTATTTTTTTATTTTTTTTGTAGATATGACACCATTTTGGGATGACATCCCACACTATGAGGCTGTTAATTTTGATTATCCGAACAAAGACATACTGGATGTTGAAGGCTTAGGTCGTGGTCCGTGGACAAGAGGAGACGAAATGTATGTGAAACAAGAGTTCCGGTCGAAGAGCGATGTTCAAGCTGCTATAAAACATTACTGCATGAATGAGCATCAAGAAGTTGTAGTGGTTGAAAGTACTACCACGAAGTTGTCTATGAAATGCCATAAGCATGAAGAAGGCTGCAATTGGCGAGTAAGGGCAATTAAACCGAAGAATAGCAACGGCTGGGTAGTCATTAAATGGGTTGGAAAACATTCTTGTGTCAGCACAATCCTTTCTCAAGATCACAAACAACTTGATTCATATTTTATATCTGAGGCCATTCTAGGTACTATACATTGTTGAAGTTTTCGTACTGCGACAATTTATGAGTTTATCATGTGAAGGCGGATATTAATACTAATTACAAATATGCTCTATATCTGTATGCAGACATGGTGAAGGCTTCGCCGTCGGTGGCCGTTATCTTGATACAAGAACGGGTTACTGCCCTTTTTGGATATAATGTTTCTTACAGGAAGGCGTGGATGGGAAAGCAGAAAGAAATTGCTAAGATTTACGGAGATTGGGACGAGTCATACGCATTCTTGCCAAGATGGTTCGCACACATGTTGAATTTTTCTCCAGGGTCAGTTTACCATATTCAACATGGACCGTGTGTCATGAATGGACAAGTTATTACTGGGTCCAGGGTTTTTCAACGTGTTTTCTGGACTTTCGGTCAATGTCGGGAGGCGTTTAAATGGTGTAAACCAGTCATACAGGTCGATGGTACGCATCTGTACGGTAAATATAAAGGGACATTATTGATCGCCACAGTGCAAGATGGAAACAATGAGGTCTTGCCAATCGCATTTGCGGCGGTTGAAAGTGAAACAAAAGATGCATGGGAATATTTTTTGGCATCCATCCGAATGCATGTAACCAATAAGACTGGTATAAGCCTTATTTCGGATCGACACAAAAGCATTTTATCAGCAGTGGCCAATCCAGACATTGGATGGCAACCTCCTAATGCATACCATGTGTTTTTCCTTCGTCATGTAGGGAGCAATTTTAATACACGATTCAAGGATCAATACATGAAGGGTTTTCTAAAGAAGCTAGGTTATATATGCAAACTAGTTACATGAAATGTTGTATATCCTTTGTCGATTGGGTCTGTTTGTATATTATAGTGTGTTTTTCTTGCAGGATATATTGCAAATAAAGACTACTTTGATGTTGCGTATGCCGAGTTCTACAGCATTAGTCCAGAAGTCGCTGCATGGATTGAGGTTGTTCCAAAAGAGAAATGTACTCGAAGTTACTACAAGTGTGGACGAAGATATGGTCACATGACAACTAACTTGTCTGAATCAGTGAACAGGGTTTTCAAGGGAGCGAGGAACATGCCAATAACTTCTTTGGTAAAATGCACATATAGTCGACTTGCTCGTTACTTTTTTAAAAGAGGGTGTAAAGCATAGAAAGATGTTGAGATTGGAAAGCGTTTCTCAAAAACCATTTCAGAAGCGATGACAAAGAACAGTGAGAGGGCTACATCGATGCGTGTTCGGGAGTATAACGTGGCGCGCACCTCATTTGAAGTCGATGACCAAGGAAATACATTTTGGGTTAACCTCAATGATGGGAAATGCCAATGTGGTAAGTTTCAAGCATTCAAAATTTCGTGTAGCCATGTTATTGCATCATGTAAGAAGGTAGCCCTTGATGTTGAGCAATATGTGGATCCGGTGTTCTCTGTAAACTCCATTATGCGTGTCTACTCTTATCCATTTCTGCCGATTGGTAGTGAAGATAGAATTCCCCCACATCCCAGACCAAAGCTTGTTCCTGATGTCTCAATGATGCGTGGACAGGGGCGTCCTAAATCTACACGTATTCGCAATGAAATGGACGAACTTAAGGACCAACCAATTTACTGAATATTAAATATCTTGAGTTGTTCATTGGTATAAAAATTTACTGTTAAAATTTGGAATCTGAATTTTTGTAATTTCTTTGTGTAAGATTAGTGTTTCTAATTTTTGTGAAATATTGATTAAAAATATTAAATCTGAATTTATTTTTATACCTTGTTATACATTGTGTTAATTCAGATTTTTGTTTGGGATTTATTGTTTAGAAACCTAATCTTGAATTGTTCTAGAAATTTTATTGTTGAATATTAAATTTGAATTTTCTGTTTTAATTGAAGTATATTGTGATTAAAATTCAGATTTCTTTTGGTTTATTATTAAAAGATTTATCTAGAACTAATTCTGAATTTTATGTGAAATTTTGAGATAAATTTCAAATCTGATTTTTCTGGTTATAATTGTGATATTTGTTTTAAATCAGATTTCTTGGTGTCCATTGATTAGAAAAATAATTGTGTAATATCCAAGCTCCTTTGTGCATTAATTTTAGAGATTTTAATACATATGTCATTGGATTAATTTTCTGCATATGGCATAAATTTGTGGAGCTTAGTTTGATATTACTGTGATATATTTGGTGTGATAGGACACTGTATTTTTGGATTATTTCACTTGTTACAATTCTGAAAAATTATGTATTGGTTGTTAAAGTGGAGTAGTTGTGTGTTGTAAATCTGTCCTAGGTGTGTGGGTGCAACCGTGTGGGTTGGCGACCTTGTGCTTGGCTTGAGAGTGTGTCTCAAGGCCTGGAGCCTCAAGAATCCACTAGGGAGAGTGGAGGTCTTGTGTGAGAGGAGTTAGTGAACTCCGTAGGTTCGACTTTAGAGTATTCTCAGAGCTTGGAGCAGTGTAGGCACTAGGAAGATTTTTGATATCTTGTTTGATTGCATGTGTGACGCGTGTTTGTAAAACAGGTACACTTGTGATAAATAAAATATCTGCAGCTACTTCAGTCTGGACGTAGCACCCTACTTAGGCTTAGTGGGTGTGAACCAGGATATATCGTGTGTCTCTTGTCTCTCATTTAATTTCTGAATATTTTGTTTAGAGACTGACAGTTACACTGATACTATTATAATTGCTGTAGCACTTAAACTGATTCTATATTTGGAAATTAATATTTTTCTGTGTTGTTTAAGAAAATTACATTGCTGCGTTTATACTCTATAAATTGCTAAGGTACGCATTCTGTTACTACATTGTTCTTAGCATTGTGAAAAATTATTCTGGGCATATAGGGACTGAAGAAAAATTGTAAAATTGTTTACTGAATTTAAAAAGATTTTGAAAAAGTTTAGAACACGTATTCACCCCCCTCTAGGTGTTCCGTAAGCGTCCTGTGTAAGAAGCCATTTGCCCAACAATATATTAGAAGCTGATTCTTCTATTTTTAAAAGCAAAGTTTTATTAAATTATTATTTAAAAGTATAAATAATTGCACCTCAATGGTTAATACATTAATATTCATTATTCAACATAAGAATATTTTTAATAATATTATAAATAAAAGTTTCAGTGATTGATATTTTTATTAGGAATGAGTATAAATAGACATTATACTGATTATCATGCTGTGTCGGGTCTGTATCAGACACACAGACAACATATTAATATTTTTGTTAATAAAGAGAGAGTATTTTTGATACACTCGATGTAACTACGACTTTTATTAAAAAATTCATATTTGAATTAATTGTTTTTTTCGTACACATATCACAAAAAATATTCTATTTTAATTGATCTGTCGTACCGAATCAGTGATGCTAGCGGTGTACCGTAAACATTTGGTTAAAGAGTACTTATTAATACTTTACAACTTTGAATTTATAGTACATTTTCATCAAGCAATATAGTTGTTTTTTTCCTTTAACTTCTTTCTCCGTGAGTCATAAACTACCCTCATGGTCCGTTTAATTTGATAAAAATTAAAAGAATAACACAGCACAAAAAATTTCATGATTTGTTTAATTTGTTAAAAATAAAATAAAGTACTGTCTATCCAATGTTTTATAAAAAAATAAAGTATTGAAAAAAAGAACGCCAAGCGACAACATAATAAAATATTTGTAATTTGAATGACACTGAAGTTTATAAAATTCAAATTCAATGCTAAATTTGGAGGTTATGCGACCAAAAACTATTTTGCTTTTGCTTTTTTTTTTTTGTCAAAAAGATTTTCTTTATGAACTTTTTGGTCGAAAAGCTTCAGCTTTTGTTTGCAATCCTAATGCACATATTCAGATTTTGGACCAACTGTTGTAATGAATATCTAACAGAAAACCCAAGGCCCAAGAAGCTAAGCCTGTTTACGTTTGTGCCATCCATACAAATTGGATAGCAAATCACAAGGTATTAAAAATTTCCTTTATATATATATATATATGCACACACTTTAGTTAAGGTGGATATGAATAAAGTTAATCATTTATTGACTCATTACATAATTGTGGCTAAGTGAATTATTAGACATGTAACTTATTTATAGTTAGAAATTATCGATTTGACCAATAATTATTGTTTCAAGTAATAAGGAATTTGTTTCTCTTACTAAATGTCTTGAGTTTAAGCTTTGGGAATAGAGAAAATGGTCTTGAGAGAGTCGTCTCCGACAATATTCGAACAGAACTAGTCGAGTAATCAATGAACCAATGAATATGTCCAAAAAAAAAAAAAAACTATCAATTTGACTACAATTATTATTAAAAATAATTTCAATTATTGTGGGCTTCAATCAATTGTAATTTTTTATTTTAACAAAAAAGGAGCTGAGTCGTGATTAATTTTGGGTTGTATTATATAAGCTCAACTGATTAAGTTATCCCTTTGTTTGGACATGGATATCTATAACACTAATTAGTGTGTAATAGTATATGCCCAACCCATAGACCTATGATGTAAAGGGTACTATGGTTAATATTTATGACTAGGTCTCTACTGCATTCACATTGTATGTGAAATAGTTATTCCACAACTTGTCTCATCGACAGTTGTGAATAGGGAGTGGTGTGAACTATAAAGGAAGTTCTATGGTCTTTCAACATTTGTAGGAATACCGAAACAAGCACGACAATCTTTGAGTTATCAAGAATTATGTATTTGACAAGTAAGCCTAAATGTTATGATATTTTAATTTAATACAATCATATTTTGCGATTTACTATAGCTAAATGTTTATTTATTGGAAAAGTATTTGTTCTTTTAAATAACATAGAATTGTGTCATTTTAGTTAAAACCAATGTTATTAAACTCGGCCCGGTCATTGACCCGGTTTAGATACTCGGTCACTGGTTCAATCACATCACCCAATAAATATATGCAAATCTATAATTTATATTAAAAAAAACTATAAACATACTCAAATATCTGTAAAAATAAATAATACAAATTTCAAATACTTTAATATGACAAATGATAAACCACACATCATTATCCAATAAAGAATCAAACCAACATATAAAACTTGTGATACTGGTACTTCAGGTTCAGTAGACGACATCTCTAACTTAAATCAAAATTTCTTGCATAGTGCATAATAATATTAGTGTTATAGGTACATAACCTATGTAAGTCAATAAGCAATAAATCACTCAAATATTTTAAAAGAAAATAAAACATTTATGAATTTAAAAAAATGATTTCCTTTATGATTTTTTTAATCAATATTTTTTTTGAACCCGGTTGGGTCACTAGTTGAATAGACCGGAGATTTTACCAAAATCGACTGGGTTGCATTGTTTCAATGCTTGGCCGATCCACTGTTTCACCAGAACCGGTTATATGACTGGTTTACCGATTTTTGGGTTGATTGGATTGCGTCGGTCCAGGTTTATCAACACTAGTTAAAATTATTGTATTTTCTGGTGAGATAAATAGTTACACAATGGAATATCATAATGGGGATGAGTAGGAAGTTATTAAGAGTTTTTTTTATATAATTTAAATATTAAGTAAACCTACTACTATTTTACTTAAAATAATATAATTCTACATCATTTAAAATGACAAATATTTTTTCCGTGTTTATTTATTTTGAAATGTCTAAAATGTAAATGAAGAATCAAATGATTAATATTACTTCACTTGGGCAAAAGACTAGTTTGCTATGCTATAATACCTACACAAAGTGTCCTAAAACTGTAAGTTACATAAATGTGCCAGGTTAAATTTTATATTAATGTATCAAATAATAAAATAACCTAAAATTATCACAATAAACAAATATAAAAATTTTGCTAATATTGATAATTTATTATTTCAAAATACTTTTCAAACACAACACCAAAAAAATATTTTCTAGCTGTTATTATCTACAATGTAATAATCACACTAAGAAATAATTCATTAATTGTGTTACGGAATATCAATGTTTTACTATTTTCTTCTTCTTCTTTTCGAAATTGTAGTGTAAGTTTTTTAATGTAGATAAGTACGCATCACTATTTTTATCTTAAGCAACCCACATGAGATAAGGTGCATTAACATGTGACCTCACTGACCTGCCACTGCCAGCCAATACCTAGTAAGGGTGTTCGCGGTCTGGATTAGATCGGTTTTGGAAGCAAAATTCATCTGATCCAATCCCTTCGGTTTGATTATGTAATCATCCATTCGATTTAATTTTTTTTTTCAAATCCGATCTGATCCAATCCAATTTTTTTGGGTTTGGATTGGATCGATTTTCGGTTTTTTGAATATCCTAAAATTAGTTTCATGATTATTGTGCAAATAACATCTTTTATGATGTTATTGTGCAAATGTGGATTCTATAATTCTATAATCATGTTCAGCATAAGGCTCAGTATTTAAAGAAGAAAGTGATGCGTACTTTACTCAATAATCGATGAATCGATATGTAATATGAAAAAAATATCAGTAGAAAATACTTTGGCTAACATTGATTTCAAAGAAAAGAAAAGCTCATTATACCCTAAAAATTGTCGAGTAACAAAATAAACAATAACACGATCAACTATTTCGGCCATGAAGTCTATGGAGAAAAAAAAGTATTGATATTTGAAAAGAAATACAAACAAAAATTACACACAAGAATAGGAATGATTACATCTGGACAACTAATACTAAATCAAAGGCAAAATTGTATCCTACTTCCAAGTTGGACTTGGTTGTAGCATTTTTTTTCTTTGGAGGCAAAGCTGTGGCATCAATACCACACGTGCGCAGCGTGTTCGAATAAGAAGTGAAGCAGACTCGGGTTTCACATCCATGTTCACATATTTCCTCAAGTATCATACAATTTTCATTACTCAAACCATAGCCGTAGACCTTCTTCGTTGTAGCAAAGACCAAAAGATCACCATTCAAGACAGTAAAACCTATGACAATAGGATCTTGCTCCATCAATCCCATTGCTTTCACTCTTACTTTCAAAATCATTCTCCAAGAACTTGATTCATAGTCGCTCAAAGCCAATATGGTAAATACACACTTTCTTAACCTCACCAAACAAATGGATTTAGTTGAACTAGTGACTTTACCCCATTTAAAAATCCCCATGTTACAGATGACATCATCGAAACCCCTTCTTGCTTTTTTAGGCACATGGAGTATTCTTGATGCTCCACTCTCAAGATTATAGGAAATGATATATGGCCAAAAATATTGATTGTTTCTGTTAACGTAAGGAGAACAGTCTGAGATGAAGTGGATGAAACAATTATGAATGACAAGAATGTCAAATCTCAAGTTCCTGGGACCAGTGGTGAAACTTTCTTCCCTTGCTTTCCATACACCTTCCTTATGAAGGTAAACATTGCAATACAAATTTGAAGACCAACTATCTTTTGGGTTCTTAAAAAAAAGAAACAGCGTGCAATCATCTGAGTCGCATTCAAAAATGATTTTGAGATCAGCCTCAACACTCACCTGCAAATCCTCTGGGACAGGAAAAGGGGACAAAGATTGTGTTGCTGGGTTACAAATAAACAACTCAACTTGGTTCAGACAAGTAGACGACAAAGAATCAAGCCATTGCTTGAAGCCACAATTCTTGCAGAGTTAGTCAAGAATTGTAAAACATCATTAGAGACTCCAGATGATAGCTCATCTCCCGATAAAAGGGTGTAACTCTTTTTGGCCATTGTACCTCTGACCAATATCTGATTGAATGAAGAAGCATGTGTCATCCTTTAACAATGCATTATGAGCCTGCTTCGATGCAAATAATGTTTCGTCTGAAAACTTTGAGGAAAACTTGCCAACTGACTTGAACCTGTAAACAGCTTTTGCTGGTAAACAAGAGAATATCTCAAATAACACATCATGGGACATTGTCATTGTGATGAGTTGTTTGAAAGCAAAGAAAATTTTCGAGAGAGAGGGAGGAAGGATGAAAGATAACTATGATGAAAGAAAAGGAGAGAGAACATGTGTGTTTCTTGTATATAGCTTGCGATTCTTGTATACAGTGTGTGTTTCTTGTATATAGCTTGCGATTCTTGTATACAGCGTGTGTTTTCTTGTATACTAACATGCACCTTGCAGAATCCTATTACGAATTAAATTGGAGATTTGCATGAAAACTTCATTATGTATGCAAATCTTTTTCGAATAGATTTCGATTTATCTTTTTAAATATATTATATGATTTATTTTAACAGAATATCTATATCATTTTGTGTAACAGAATTCAAAATCATAGGGTGAAAAAAGGAAGCAAATCAAAAAATAATACGGATTTGTGACCATATCTTGGAAAATATGATGATATTTTAACTATTTAATAACTATTAATTATTATGTTAATATATCAATTTTTTTAAATAAATTGGGTTTATATTTAATAATGTTTCTTTGCTTATTTAAAATTTGAACTTTGATCTAATAGATTTAAACTTATCTTTATAAATACATGATATGATTAATTGTCTCTTGCTATGAAGCCTTTACGACTAGAGTTGTTGAGTTAATTGAAAAGATGGCATCTGAAGATAACGAGGTCACACCAGTTCAACCTAAGCCAAAAACTTGTTGCAAACTCGGCAAGTGCACCGGTCGTACAAGTAATAAAGTGATAAGAAAAGTTGTCGATCCGACGAGGACTGATGACCAAGCAATAATTTTTCTATTTAACTAAAGTTGGATCGATTGTAAAAGGGGTTCTTGAGAATAATGTAATTAAATTAAAAACAGAATTTGTAAACATATTTTTAATTTTTAAGATTTTAGAAAATACATTCGGAATTAATAAAACTTGAAATTGGTTGAGTTTTTAATAAAAAGGCGTAGCTAGGATTTAACTTCCCCAATGATTTCTTAACAAGTTTCCTTATTCTTACGATTACATTCAAGATTAAATTATTAATAGCTCTTTATATGATTGATTAAATCTCAATCCATTGGTAATCCAATCAGTTATTATAATCAAAAGCCTAATCCCTTAGCACTCTTTCATAAAATAAGCATTAACGCAAGAACCTACGGTTATAGAATTTATAAGTCTATCCCTAGATTATACAAATTCCAACAATCAAACAATCAGAATCATACACCAACATCCCTATTGTCATGCACAACTCATATGTTTATCTACGAGTGATCAAGTCATAAATAAAGCTAGTCATACACATATGATTGATTGCATAATTTAAAAACAAGAATGTGAATCATAAGAAACGTAAACATCAATTAAGAACCCATTGGTTCTGTCTCATCCTAACTACTAAAATGAATTTAGTAATGCATAATTATAAAAATAGAATTAAAAGGTACAGTAAAATAAATCGGGTTCATGGTAAAACTTGATTAATGGTGAATATCAATTATAAGACCATTGTTTGAGTCCTATGTAATAACATGTTATCAAACACATTTGTTTTTTTCAGAAATTGTTCCAAGGCACAGAAATAGAAAAGAATTGTTTCTTTTCAGAAATAGTGTCAGGGAATAGAATGGTTGTCATGCACACACCTAGTGGACACAAACTCTTTTCAGGGTATTTGGCTAGGTCCCCTCTCTAGCCTTTTTATATTGGGATTAAGCCTCATGAACCGTCATGCTCCCATCGCATTGAGGCTGCCACTTTCAGAATAGGCGATAGAGAGGAAGATCCTGACATGTAGTCCTTTCTTTCGTCATGCTTTGTGATGGTCCAACAAGTACGCATAATCTCAACTTTGATTTAATTTTTTTTGTTATTTTATAATCATATACATGATCTAGGAATTATAAATCTTTCATTTGGTATCAGAGCCTTGTGTATAAGATTATAGAATCCATGTTGTTGATTGAAATCAAAGAAATTGTTTACAAAAATAAAAAATTATGAAGGGCGAAACTTTATACATTAATTCATAAACTTGTTCAATTGAATTGAGAATCTCAGAGCTTTTTGTTTTACATGTTAAGATTCTTCCATTGATATATATTATGTAGTTTTCGTGATGTATTGAAGGAGAATTAATGTTTATAAATCTTAGGGTACATCACTTATATTGTTCATCTCGCAAGAATATTCTCACCCAAATTAGAGCTATTTACTCATCTCGCAACTAAGAAACACTGGTTTTGGCGAATTGGTATTCGGTTTTGGTGAACTAGGATCCGTCATATGGACTTTCGGCCTTTTCACATTTATTAGTATTTAAATTGGTATACATGTGAAATTACTGTATCAGCTTAAAATTTACACTATTGTCCAACTAGGTTTAATACTAATAGATGCCAACAATACAACTCACTATTATAACAATAGACTAATATAAACAATAGAATTGTTAATTTTAACACATTTAATTAATTAATATTACTCGGATAGAATTTTCCAACAATTACCACTTTAATCTTAAACAGGCACAACTGTAATTCCAAACACTTCCCCACTAGGCTATCCACCTGGATTATCTTCAAGGCTCAACCGCAGAATCATGTTCAGCAGAAGGCTCAGTATTTAAAGAAGAAAGTGATGCGTACTTTACTCAATAATCGATGAATCGATATGTAATATGAAAAAAATATCAGTAGAAAATACTTTGGCTAACATTGATTTCAAAGAAAAGAAAAGCTCATTATACCCTAAAAATTGTCGAGTAACAAAATAAACAATAACACGATCAACTATTTCGGCCATGAAGTCTATGGAGAAAAAAAAGTATTGATATTTGAAAAGAAATACCAACAAAAATTACACACAAGAATAGGAATGATTACATCTGGACAACTAATACTAAATCAAAGGCAAAGTTGTATCCTACTTCCAAGTTGGACTTGGTTGTAGCATTTTTTTTCTTTGGAGGCAAAGTTGTGGCATCAGTACCACACGTGCGCAGCGTGTTCGAATAAGAAGTGAAGCAGACTCTGGTTTCACATCCATGTTCACATATTTCCTCAAGTATCATACAATTTTCATTACTCAAACCATAGCCGTAGACCTTCTTCGTTGTAGCAAAGACCAAAAGATCACCATTCAAGACAGTAAAACCTATGACAATAGGATCTTGCTCCATCAATCCCATTGCTTTCACTCTTACTTTCAAAATCATTCTCCAAGAACTTGATTCATAGTCGCTCAAAGCCAATATGGTAAATACACACTTTCTTAACCTCACCAAACAAATGGATTTAGTTGAACTAGTGACTTTACCCCATTTAAAAATCCCCATGTTACAGATGACATCATCGACACCCTTTCTTGCTTTTTTAGGCACATGGAGCATTCTTGATGCTCCACTCTCAAGATTATAAGACATGATATATGGCCAAAAATATTGATCGTTTCTGTTAACGTAAGGAGAACAATCTGAGATGAAGTGGATGAAACAATTATGAATGACAAGAATGTCAAATCTCAAGTTCCTGGGACCAGTGGTGAAACTTTCTTCCCTTGCTTTCCATACACCTTCCTTATGAAGGTAAACATTGCAATACAAATTTGAAGACCAACCATCTTTTGGGTTCTCAAAAAAAAGAAACAGCGTGCAATCATCTGAGTCGCATTCAAAAATGATTTTGAGATCAGCCTCAACACTCACCTGCAAATCCTCCGGGACAGGAAAAGGGGACAAAGATTGTGTTGCTGGGTTACAAATAAACAACTCAACTTGGTTCAGACAAGTAGACGACAAAGAATCAAGCCATTGCTTGAAGCCACAATTCTTGCAGAGTTAGTCAAGAATTGTAAAACATTATTAGAGACTCCAGATGATAGCTCCTCTCCCGGTAAAGGGTGTAACTCTTTTTGGCCATTGTACCTCTGACCAATATCTGATTGAATGAAGAAGCATGTGTCATCCTTTAACAATGCATTATGAGCCTACTTCGATGCAAATAATGTTTCGTCTGAAAACTTTGAGGAAAACTTGCCAACTGACTTGAACCTGTAAACAACTTTTGCTGGTAAACAAGAGAATATCTCAAATAACACATCATGGGACATTGTCATTGTGATGAGTTGTTTGAAAGCAAAGAAAATTTTCGAGAGGGAGGGAGGAAGGATGAAAGATAACTATGATGAAAGAAAAGGAGAGAGAACATGTGTGTTTCTTGTATATAGCTTGCGATTCTTGTATACAGTGTGTGTTTCTTGTATATAGCTTGCGATTCTTGTATACAGCGTGTGTTTTCTTGTATACTAACATGCACCTTGCAGAATCCTATTACGAATTAAATTGGAGATTTGCATGAAAACTTCATTATGTATGCAAATCTTTTTCGAATAGATTTCGATTTATCTTTTTAAATATATTATATGATTTATTTTAACAGAATATCTATATCATCTTGTGTAACAGAATTCAAAATCATAGGGTGAAAAAAGGAAGCAAATCAAAAAATAATACGGATTTGTGACCATATCTTGGAAAATATGATGATATTTTAACTATTTAAACTATTAATTATTATGTTAATATATCAATTTTTTAAATAAATTGGGTTTATATTTAATAATGTTTCTTTGCTTATTTAAAATTTGAACTTTGATCTAATAGATTTAAACTTATCTTTATAAATACATGATATGATTAATTTTCTCTTGCTATGAAACCTTTACGACTAGAGTTGTTGAGTTAATTGAAAAGATGGCATCTGAAGATAACAAGGTCACACCAGTTCAACCTAAGCCAAAAACTTGTTGCAAACTCGGCAAGTGCACCGGTCGTACAAGTAATAAAGTGATAAGAAAAGTTGTCGATCCGACGAGGACTGATGACCAAGCAATAATTTTTCTATTTAACTAAAGTTGGATCGATTGTAAAAGGGGTTCTTGAGAATAATGTAATTAAATTAAAAACAGAATTTGTAAACTTATTTTTAATTTTTAAGAATTTAGAAAATAAATTCAGAATTAATAAAACTTGAAATTGGTTTTGAGTTTTTAATAAAAAGGCGTAGCTAGGATTTAACTTCCCCAATGATTTCTGAACGAGTTTCCTTATTCTTACGATTACATTCAAGATTAAATTATTAACAGCTCTTTCTATGATTGATTAAATCTCAATCCATTGGTAATCCAATCAGTTATTCTAATCAAAAGCCTAATCCCTTAGCACTCTTTCATAAAATAAGAATTAACGCAAGAACCTACGGTTATAGAATTTATAAGTCTATCCCTAGATTATACAAATTCCAACAATCAAACAATCAGAATCATACACCAACATCCCTATTGTCATGCATAACTCATATGTTTATCTATGAGTGATCAAGTCATAAATAAAGCTAGTCATACACATCTGATTGATTGCATAATTTAAAAACAAGAATGTGAATCATAAGAAACGTAAACATCAATTAAGAACCCATTGGTTCTGTCTCATCCTAACTACTAAAAGGAATTTAGCTATGCATAATTATAAAAACAGAATTAAAAGGTACAGTAAAATAAATAGGGTTCATGGTAAAAATTGATTAATGGTGAATATCAGGGATGCAGATTTGATCCCCTCCTTCTCCTCCGCAACGCTCCAGTATTCCTCTTTGCTCCTGTAATGTCCCACATCGGTTGGAGAGGGGAACGAAGCATGCCTTATAAGGGTGTGGATACCTCTTCTAGTGTGAGTCCTTTTGTGGGGTGTCCCAAGAAACAAAACCTTGAGCTCGACGGTGCTTGTGCGCGGGGCAAAGCGGACAATATCATGCTACAGGGTTTGGGGCTGTTACAGCTCCTTCCTTCGTCTTCATCTCTGACTTCTTTCTTTCTTTCTTTCTTTGTGTTCCAGAATGATCCCAAAGCCTCAGCGAGCAATTTTCTCCTCCTCGCTCACTTGCTCACTGAAGCGAGCAGTGGAGCGAGCTTAATTCTCCTCCTCGCTCACTTGCTCACTGAAGCGAGCAGTGGAGTGAACTTGACCGAATAATTTATTTTTAATTATTTCTTTATTTCCGCTTGATATCCTTCAGATTGCAACTGGTCTCTCATCGTTATCAGGGTACGCCCTTATATGCTGCATAATTCATTTATATCCCTAATTTTGAATTTTTGCCTATTAAATATTTTTTATTTTTAATATTTTAATGTAGATTTGTAGTTAAAAGCTCTCTTAAGTATAACTAACATTTGTATACTTAATTTATGTAATGCACTGGGGTTTAAACTTGAAATTTCACAAAGCAGATATCCTAATGTTTTTTTTTTTTTATGTAGAATTATTTATTGTATATTTTAAGAGCAAAGACTTGGAAAAGTTTAGAAGTAAGCCTCCTAAACATGGCTATGATCCTTCAGTTTTGTTCCCTCTCTTTTGGTCCAAGAAACTTCATAACCAGATAAACCAAAAGGGAACAACATGATAAGAACCGGTTGACTCGGCCGAAACCCAGTTGATCCGGGTTAGACCGATCATTCCTTTTTTTTTTTGGTAACTTTTTTTTTTGTTGATAAGAACTCTTGAATTAAATCATATTCATATTTTATGATGAATATGATTAAAAGTAAGGTGAAAATAATAAGATATTTTAGATTAGTGCAGTTCGTTTATGTAATTTAGTTGCATCTTATAATGATCTCTTGAAGTTAAGTGGTGATAAACACTGATGGTCTCATGATCTCATCTCAACGGTGGATACTTTTTTTTAGTGTATATTTCATGCATACTATTTGTTATCATGATAACGGTGACACTCTTTTCTTATTGTATATTTCATGCATACTATTTGTTATCATGATTTAATTTATCCGTATCATGTCAAGCACAAAAGATGCATTTAACTTATATTGCAATTTTAATCCAATATTAGAATATGGTCTAGAGCTCAAAGTTTAGAAGTATTTAATATTTGCTATCATTGAAAATCAATTTATTTTTTGAAGCTCACTGATAGTTTTCTTATTTGAATTTTTATTAATATAAGTAATATTTTTATACTTTTAATATGTGAACAGTAAATTCGATTGAACCCGATTGAACCCGGTTGAACCAGTGATCCAGTGACCCAGTACCTCGACCGATTCGATGACCAGTCCGAGTTTTAAAACACTGGTTGTTTGTACCACATTTAAAGCCCAAATTGCACGTATGATAAACCACTGATCACAAACTATATTTTTGTACTGTTTGGATTTTTTTTTTTTTGGTATAATGGAAAAAATAATTTTTGTTAGGTAGATATTCAACCCAGAAAATTGGCCAGTCACCCGGCCCAAAGGAGTGAAAGGACCTAGGCTTGGGTAGTAGAATTCGGCATATGTCACATTTGTATTGGACTATAACTTGACTATTTGGGCCATTTTCTCATATCCTAATCCAAGATGGACACTCACCATGTTACTTTTTGCTCTTTTGTTTTGTTTTGTTTTGTTTTGTGGACACTACATGGAATTTTCATATTTAATTTGGAGCCTTCAAAGTGGGATAGTTATGTTATTTCTTTCGTTCAAATAAAATGTTATTTAAAAAAAGGAAAAGTAATTCTACTGGAGATAAAATTATCTCCAGTGAGCTCAAAACGACGTTGTTTTGGGTTATAAGATTAAAAAATTATAATGATATAGACTAATATAACCCTGCAATATATTATAATTGCAAAAAAAACCTTAATTTTCGCCTCAAAACGACGTCGTTTTGGGCTCACCGAAGATAACTTATCTCCATTGACTGGAGAAATCCTTTACCCTTTAAAAAATTACAAATTTATGAGTCATTGGATGGTGAACTATTTATTTTATTAAGAACATTTACAAACTTTCTTTTTGGGCGGTTTCCGTTTGGGTATACTACTTTTGCTAAAATGGACAACTGTTTAAGAACCTATATTTTAAAAATTGTTACGCACTTATTTTCAAAAATTTACTCATATGTGAGGGGATACTTCAATTATCTTTTGCTATGGTATTCAAAAACTTATGGAATCCATGAGAATATTTTGTTTACATACTTTCACCAAAAACTTCAACCGAAGGCATCCATAATATTTGATAAGTATCTTAATTGAGACTTAGAACATATAAATTATATTGCAAATGAAGGGAAATGAATTGATTTTATGAATAAAATATCCCAACTTTGTGTGAATTGTCTCTTGTTGGTTAAAAATGTCAATGGGCTGATTTCTTGTGTTTTAGGCCCAATTGGTTATGATTCACTATGCAAAAAGACTAAAGGAAATTGGGACATTATTTTGCTGATCAGAAGCCCAAAAATGAGGAAAGAAAGAAGAGGCAAATCAGAATTGAAAGAAAAGAAAAGAAGACAAGAAGAGAATGGGCCAGGAAATTAAATCCATCAGCGGCCCAAAGAAGGAAAGAAAAGAAAAATTGAAAAGAAGAAAAGAAAGAGGAGCAAAAGGGACAGATCAGAATCGTAAGAGACAGATCAGAAACAAAGAAAGAAGAGAAAAAAAACCCTAGCTCTCAAACCGGCCAAGAAAACCCCTTCCCATCTAAACCTTCATCTCAACCGTTCCTTCCAGATTCCCCTCACCAAAACACCCTCTGATTTTCACTCAAGACACAGAACCTTAGACTCCATCACGGTTCATTTCTCGAATCGAACCAATCCCACACAAACCCTAACCGATTCTTGGTTCAATCCAGAAAAATCCAAAAGAGTTGATGAGCTGGAGATCGTTAGTGGCTGGAGCTGCTTTTGGAGTGTGTTGCTGAATCGTGCAAGGGACACACCCACGATCGATTGGAGCAAGGAGAGTACGTTTGGGAGAGCTGATTTTGGAGCAGCTATAAGAAAGGGACAAAGGGCAAATTTGTAGGCATCTATTCTCTCCCTACCTTTCTGCTCTTCGTTGAATTTATTTTCTGCTCTTTGAGAATATTTTTAGTTTTCTGTATTTTTTTGTAGTATTTTTATTTTGTAAATTTTATGAGCACTGTGGTCAGGACTATCGGCTGTTGATAGTTCCTGAGTTTTTATTTCCAGTACATTTTAAAGTTCCTATTTTCATTATGAACACTTGCTGTGTTTTAGCTCATCAACCTGTGGTGATGAGCTAATTTTTCTGAGAGTTGGGTTGGATAAAGTACCCGGAACTCACTGTTATTGGATGATGTTTTAATGTTTGCATGGTTGTTTTCAGTTTGTTTACTGTGCATGTTTATTTCTGAGTTGTTATGTGATGATCACACATAGTCAGCTCTTAGTGGTGTGAGAGTATTGGGAAATAACTCACACTAGACCCCACTGTGAGCACATGGAAAGTTGAGAGAAAAATATCTCTCAATGGGTATGGCCTCAGGGATGGAGTTACCCCCATGTAACTTGTGAAAATGGTGTCTCAAAGTCCTAAGACAACAGTGACATAGGGATATGCCAACTGTTGTCAGTGGAAGAAAATTGATGTTGGGAAACAACAATTACTCTAGTATTTTCGTTAAGCTGAAAGCATTTTCTGTTTTCTATTAAAGCATCCTAATGACATTTGAGTGAAGGGGAAATTGAAAACCCAACTCACTTCCAAACTCTGTTTTAAAACCAATTTTTGTCATTTGTTATTTTTATTCAAATCTGAAAGTATTTTTCTGTTTAAAAATTTAAAAGAAAATCATTACAAAAAAATTAGTTTGCAAGTCTTTCAAGTAAGTACTTTTTTTTTAGGCAGTAGTTAAAGATCCTTCACCAACTAAAATCATTTTTTAAGAAGAGAAAATTTCAACAAAAACATTTTCAGTACACTAGTTGAGAATAGTAGTAGCATTTGATTTTATTTGTTTTTATTTTTAGTTCTTTTAGCAATTACAAATTTATTTCAAGTTAGAACGCAAAGATCCTTGTGGGAACGATAACTGGGACTCACAAAAGCCCTATATTACTTGTTGTCGCGTATACTTGCGCGCATTACTTGCACAACTGTTAGCAAGGCAACAAGTTTTTGGCGCCGTTGCCGGGGATCGAGGCGTACATGATCAGATTTCTTTGTGTGATTGCTATTTCTGAATTGCTTACTTTTGCTGTTTTTAGTATAGCTTAATTTGAATTCTGTTTCGGTAGTATTACTGTAGTTCGTGAATATTAATAGCTTAGAACTTTGTTCTGTTCATATTCTGTTTTTTTATTTGTCATTTAAATTTTTTTTATTCTAATAGTTCATAGTTGTTATTTTATTTCATAATTTTGTAGTTACAGTTTTACTTTAATTATCCGTCTCACTCTTTTAGTGAGTCTGCCTTATAAAGCTGTGAATTATCTTGGGACTTTTCTGTTTGCAGGTTCTTTTTTGTTTATTTTTTTCTTGTTTTGCATAAAAAAAAATTGGTTAGTAATCTAGGTGTTTTAGCTAAGTCAGGTTTACCTGTTTAGTTAAAAAGGGTGCATGAGTGCAACTCCACACCCGTTCATAGATTCATTTGACCCAGAACCTGAGAGGACCTTTAGAGTTAGAAGAAGAGCCCAAAGGCAAATCCCAATCCCAAATTTTGAAGAAATGGAGAATGTAGGAAATGGAAATGGAAATGGGAATGAGGAAGAAATACCAAGGATAGAAAACCCACATGTCATAAATGATAATGATAGGTCCATGATGGACTTCATCATACCTATGTTGGATGAGTTAGATCCAAGCATAGCTCAACCTGTGAATGGAGTGCCCTTTAAGCTAGAACCGGTGATGTTCACCATGCTCCAAAACATGGGGCAGTTCCATGGGTTGTTGATGGAAGACCCACACAAACACCTTAGAAATTTCATAGAAGTGGCCAACACTTTTAGGAATCTCAACATCTCGGATGATGTGCTGAGATTAAAGTTGTTCCCTCATTCACTGGCTGACAAAGCCAAAGAATGGTTGAACTCCCTTCCATCCAACTCCATAACCAATTGGCACACCCTTGCTGAGAAATTCATCATGAAATTTTTCCCCTCCAATAAGATAGTGCAAACTAGAGGTGATATTGCTAACTTCATGCAGAGCGATGGAGAGACACTAATGGATGTGTGGGAGAGGTACAAGAACCTTCTTAAGCAATGCCCCAACCATGGTTTGCCCTCTTGGGCAGTGTTACAAACCCTTTACAATGGCCTGAATACTCAAAACAGGGCCTTGGCAGATTCTACTGCTAATGGCATGTTTATGACTATGTCCTTTAACCAAGCCCATGAGTTGTTAGAACAAATGACTCAAAATTATGCCCAATGGCCTGAAGAGAGAAAATAGCCAAGGAGAGTGGCTGGTTTACATGAGATAGACCCTGTAACAGCTCTTTCAGCCAAGTTTGATGCATTGTCAAATTTAGTGAGAACCCAAGGACAAACCATTGAGGCAAGATTGTCCCAACCCCAAGTTGCTGTACCTACACCTCAAAGTTAACGCAATAAACACAAGTGTAACTTGTGTTTGTTGTGGTGGGCCCCATTTGTATGATAGCTGCCCATCCAACCCAGAATCTGTGTTTTATGTGGGAAACCAAAATAGAAACCGAAATAATTTTCCCAATAACTTTAACCAGGGATGGAGGCAGAACCAACAGCCTCAGTATTTTCAAGGGCAAGGGCAGCAAGCTGGCCCTTCTAATGCCCAAACAAAAATACCTTTTCCTACCCAGAATTACCAACAAACTTCAAAGCAGCAAGCTTTTGTTCAACCTAGTGAGATGCTTATTGCTCCACCTTCTTCTTTAGAAGCTTTGTTAGGGAATATTTGGTTAAGAATGAGACCAAGCAAAACAGCTTGGAAGCTGTTGTGCAAAGTATTCCAGCATCCTTGAGAAACATAGAATCCCAACTAGGCCATTTAGCAAACACTATGAATACCAGACCCCCTGGTACCTTGCCTAGTAACACTGAAGAGCCTAGGAGAAATAAAGAGCAATGCAATATGATAGAGCTTAGAAATGGCAGATCTGTAAATCAGCCAGAAGCTGTGGTTAGACCTTCCACATTAAAAAAAAGAGAAGAGGAGAACATGCAGAAAGAAAAAGATGCAAATTCTGAACCTGTTCAGAATTTTGTTGTTCATGACAGCCCCCAAGGGGCTGTGCATAGTAACCCCTTACCCATTCTGGTTGAATCAGACACTCAGCCCCCTATAGATGAGCCTTTAGGGAATAATTCCATTGAAAAACCCACTCAAAAAGGTTCGGCCCCTAAGACAGATAGTGAGACACCTGCTGCATCAAAAAGACCTCCACCACCCTTTCCTCAAAGGTTACAAAAACAGAAGCAAGATAATCAGTTTAGGAAATTTCTAGACCTCCTAAAACAGTTGCATGTCAACATTCCATTTGTGGATGCATTAGAACAAATGCCCACTTATGTGAAATTCATGAAAGAAATTCTTTCAAGAAAAAGGAGGCTAGAAGAGTTTGAGACTGTTGCTCTTACACAAGAGAGCAGTCAATATCTGCTTAGTAAGATACCTCCTAAATTAGGAGACCCAGGAAGTTTTACAATCCCATGTACCATAGGAGACCACTACATAGGCAGAGCATTGTGTGATTTAGGTGCTAGTATCAACTTAATGCCTTTGAGTGTGTACAAAAAGCTGAAAGTAGGAGAGCCTAATCCCACCACTGTCACTTTACAGTTGGCTGATAGGTCCTTAGTTTATCCGGAAGGGAAAGTAGAGAATGTCTTGGTGAAGGTAGATAAATTCATTCTACCTGCTGACTTTATTATTTTGGACTATGAGGAAGACCGAGAGGTGCCTATAATTTTAGGAAGGGCTTTCTTAGCCACTGGTGGGGCTGTGATAGATGTTAAGGAGGGTGAGTTGGCTATGAATGTGAATGGTGAGCAAGTAAAATTTAATATTTTGAAAGCCATGAAATACCCAAGAGACATAGAGGAGTGTTCTAGGCTAGATATCATTGACTGTGTAGTCAAAGATAAATTTTTGCATGAGTCTGCATTGGACTCTTTACAAATTTCTGGTTTTGAGGGTCTTGAAATCAGTCAAACTGATTCAGAGGAAGTGGTTAAATGGTTAAATTCCAGATCTGATGTGGTTTGGAAAAATAAAAATTTTGAGTCCTTAGAATTGGCCAAGAGAGGGTTAAAAATTCCCAAACCCTCAATTGAAGAGCCCCCTGTGTTAGAGCTCAAGCCTCTGCCTAATCACCTTAGGTATGCTTACTTAGGAGAACAAGACACCTTGCCTGTTATAGTGTCCAACCTGCTCACTGTGTTAGAGGAAGAACAGTTGCTGACTGTTTTAAAAAAATTTAAGAGAGCTATAGGTTGGTCTTTGGCAGACATAAAAGGAATTAACCCTTCCTATTGCACACATAAAATCCTTTTTACTGACCCAACCAGCAGCTCTAGAGAGCAGCAAAGAAGGCTTAACCCAATCATGAAAGAGGTAGTAAAAAAGGAAATTATTAAGTGGCTGGATGCTGGATCATATATCCCGTTTCTGACAGTAACTGGGTCAGCCCAATACAATATGTCCCTAAAAAGGGTGGGATCACTGTTGTGGAAAATGAAAAAAAAAGAACTAATACCCACTAGGACTGTCACTGGTTGGAGGATCTGTATGGACTACAGAAAACTCAACAAAGCCACTAGGAAGGATCATTTTCCTTTGCCTTTTATTGATCAGATGTTAGATAGATTGGCTGGTAAGGAATATTACTGTTTTTTAGATGGCTATTCAGGG
This sequence comes from Gastrolobium bilobum, assembly GCF_033153095.1. Classification (NCBI taxonomy): domain Eukaryota; kingdom Viridiplantae; phylum Streptophyta; class Magnoliopsida; order Fabales; family Fabaceae; genus Gastrolobium; species Gastrolobium bilobum. Next base: position 19,020 of record NW_026899650.1, on the reverse strand, counting down.
TACAATCAAATAGCCTTAGCCCCTGAGGACCAGCCAAAGACCACTTTTACTTGTCCCTATGGCATCTTTGCTTTTAGGAGAATGCCCTTTGGGCTGTGCAATGCACCAGCCACTTTTCAAAGGTGCATGATGGCCATCTTTACTGACATGATAGAACAATTTGTGGAAGTCTTCATGGATGACTTCAGTGTCTTTGGGGATTCTTATGATGAGTGTCTAGGAAATTTGGGAAAAGTCCTTGAGAGATGTGAGGAGACCAATCTAGTCCTAAATTGGGAGAAGTGCCATTTTATGGTGAAAGAAGGCATTGTATTAGGACATAGGATATCCAAGGCTGGGTTAGAGGTTGATAAAGCCAAGATAGACCAAATTGAAAAATTGTCACCCCCTGTTAACATAAAGGGGATAAGGTCTTTCCTTGGGCATGCTGATTTTTATAGGAGGTTTATAAAAGATTTTTCCAAAACCTCTAAGCCTCTTAGTCATTTGCTGGAAATTAACACCCCATTCCATTTTGATGAGGCTTGTCATAAAGCCTTTGAGGAGCTAAAACAGAAATTAATTTCTGCTCCCATCATAATAGCCCCTGACTGGTCACTGCCCTTTGAGTTAATGTGTGATGCAAGTGATTGGGCAGTGGGGGCTGTTTTAGGACAAAGAAAAAATAGAGTTTTCCACTCTATTTACTATGCCAGCCGAACCTTAAATGGAGCTCAATTAAATTACACAGTGACTGAAAAGGAACTGTTGGCTGTGGTGTTTGCCTTTGATAAATTTAGATCCTATTTGGTAGGCACCAAGGTCACTGTGTATACTGACCATTCTGCCATAAAATATTTGGTGGAAAAGAAAGATTCCAAGCCTAGGTTGATTAGATGGGTTCTTCTCCTTCAAGAGTTTGATATGGAGATTAAGGATAGGAAGGGAACCGAAAATCAAGTGGCTGATCACTTGTCTAGGCTTAATGAAGGGCAGCAAGATGAAAAGGTAGTGGAGCAAGCCATTAGAGAAACCTTCCCTGATGAGCAACTATTTTTAGTTGCCACTAACACAACCCCATGGTATGCTGACATAGCTAATTATCTAGTTAGTGGGGAACTGCCTAAGGAGCTGAGTTACCAACAAAGGAAAAAGTTGGTACATGAGAGCAGGTTTTATTTGTGGGATGAACCTTATATGTTTAAAAAGTGTGCTGACCAGATCATTAGGAGATGTATTTTAGAGGAAGAAAAAGAGGACATCCTTAGGCAATGCCATGACTCACCATATGGTGGTCACTTTGGTGGCATGAGGACAGCAGCAAAGGTGCTGCAGTCCGGTCTTTATTGGCCAACTGTGTTTAAGGATGCAAATTCTTATGTCCATAAGTGTGATAGGTGCCAAAGACTTGGCAACATTTCTGGAAGGCATGAAATGCCTTTGAAACCTATTCTGGAGATTGAACTCTTTGATGTATGGGGCATAGATTTTATGGGCCCCTTTCCACCTTCTTTTGGAAACCAATATATATTGGTTGCTGTAGATTATGTTTCCAAATGGGTGGAGGCTGCTGCCTTACCCACAAATGATTCCAAGGTGGTAATTAAATTCTTGAAAAAGAATATTTTCACCCGATTTGGAACTCCAAGAGCCATTATAAGTGATGGAGGTAAGCACTTTGCTAGTAGACAATTTGAAGCTCTTTTGGCTAAATATGGAGTTAAGCACAAAGTGTCTACTGCTTACCATCCACAAACAAGTGGGCAGGTGGAAGTCACTAATAGGGAAGTTAAGAGGATTTTAGAGAAGGTTGTGAATCCTTCAAGAAAGGACTGGTCCCTTAAGTTAGATGACTCTTTGTGGGCTTATAGGACAGCTTTAGGTTGTTCTCCTTACAAGCTAATTTTTGGTAAAAATTGCCATCTACCCTTAGAGCTTGAATATAAGGCATATTGGGCTACCACACAACTAAATGTTGATGCCACTGCATCAGGAGAAAATAGGCTTCTTCAACTCAATGAAATGGATGAGTTTAGGTTAAATGCTTATGAAAATGCCAAATTGTACAAAGAACAAATGAAGAGATGGCATGATAAGCAAATTTTGGATAGGAAGTTTGCAGTGGGGGAACAAGTATTGCTTTTTAATTCAAGATTAAAATTCTTCCCTGGGAAATTGAAATCTAGATGGTCTGGTCCATTTAAGATCACTAAGGTACATCTTCATGGAGCTGTAGACATCTTGAGTGAGAAAGATGGTAGGAAATTCACTGTTAATGGGCAAAGATTAAAACATTATTTTGGAGAGTCCATAGAGAGCTGTTATTTCAATCTCTCTTTGTGACCAGTCTACTTTGTAAAAACAAAAACAGTGACAAAAAGTCTAGCTTAAGACTGTAAAATTAGCATGTTTTGTTATGTTTGAATTATTTTTCCTCTTTCTTTACTATTCTGAGTTGTTGATTTTTTTATCTGTTCTGATTAATGTTTAAAAATAAATAAATAAATAAATAAATAAATAAAAATTTCTGGCACTCTCATTTCTTCTGTTTCAGGTGTTAGTGAATTCTTTTCGCTGATTTCTGGAAGCAAATCCAACTTCAGTTTGGGGGAGTGACCTGAGTATCAATTTGTTTTTATTATTGCTATTTTATTTCTATTTTGTAGTTTCAATTTGCTGTGTTTAAATTTTTTTTTTTACTTGGCATCATGGTTAGAAAGCATATCTTGCATAGTGGAGTACCTCACAGTCCAAGGCTTACACCACACACACCTGACCCTGAGAGCTTTTCCCTCTCATCTTTCACATGTGAACAAGCAATAGAAAGGTTTGAGAAAACTATGCTTGCTAGGGACCCCACCCCTGACAAGGGATTTGAGAAAAATTCCTCTTATCCCGAATATGTGCATGAGGTAGTGCAAACCCAACATTGGGAACAATTTTACCTACATCCTAAGGATGCTGCTAATGTCAATGTGGTGCGGGAGTTTTATGCAGAAGTCTTGAATGAAGGTCAAACTGAGGTTAGTGTTAGAGGCATTAAAGTTTCCTAAGATCCCAAGGCTATTAAGGAATTCTTTTCCCTACCTAGCGCCTCTAAAGATGAGTTTGCAAAGTATGTCAAGAAGCATGATCATGCTTTCATGGTTGAGATATTAGAGGTCATAGCTGTCCCTGGGGCTGAATGAGAAATAAAGGAAAAGAACTATACTCTGCAAAAACATTTTTTAAATGAAAAAGCTCAAACTTGGTACCATTTTATTAGGGCCAGATTGCTTCCCACTACTCATGTAAATTAAGTGACTAAGGATAGAGCTGTTTTATCGTGGTGTTTATTGGTTGGGAAACCAGTAGATGCTGCTAAATTAGTTTTTTCGGGAATTGGAGCTTGTGCTGGGGGTAGGAAAGGCAAGCTACGGTTCCCTATCCTCATATCACAGTTATGCAAGAAAAAGGGTGTCACAGCAAACCCAGCTGATGTGTTCTTTAACGTAAGTGAGGCTATAACTGTGCAAATCATTATTAAATTAAAAAGGGCATTGTTGCACCCTCTGTTGAAAGAAAAAAGTTGGAAACAGTAGGTAAAGAAAAGTTGAAAGGGGTAGTTGAAGAAGAGAAGACTCAGTCTTCTCCCCCAGAAAAGAAAGGGAAATTTGTCCCTAATGTTGCAAGTTCTCAGCGACAGAAGGCTGAAAATATTGCAAAGCACCTGGAGACTATGGGCCCTCCCACTGAAGACCAGCTTTTCCCAGGCTGGTTACATAATAATCTGGTTCACATACATAAAGTGCTAATGCAATTGCAAGATCATAACAAAAAAATGGACTTGTTGTTTGAGAAAACATATGATTAATTTTATTCTTTTATGTATAATAAAGCCAGATTTCATGATTACATTGTAGAAAGGGACAGAGTCTTGAATGATTTTTTGAAAAATACTTTTGTAAATTTCCCTGGATTACCTTCATTACCTGATGATTTAACCTGGCCACCTTCCTCATTTTTTTTGGATCCTCAGGTAAAGGAATTCATGGCAAGAGCTGCTAGTAATCCTCCTCAGCCTCAATTTACAAGGAAAGAGGAAACTCCTCAGCCTACCAAAAAGGAGGACCCCTCATCTAGCTCAAGGAAGAGGGGAAGGCCAAGGACAAAAACTGCTATGGAGGAAGTGAGTGACAATGAAGAAGAGGAAAACATACAGTATTCTGAATCAGAATCTGAAGATGTAGATAAATCTGAGTCAGGTGACTCAGATTATCAAGAGAAATAGGCCAGAACTTCTTCTGGCCTTAGGTTACACTGATCTTACTTGCAAATATCTTCTTGTGTAACTTGTATGAGGCACAATAGTGAGGACACTGTTGTAGATAAGTTTGGGGGAGAGTACTCTGATGTTGAACCATGTTTGCTGGTGAACCATGTTTGTATTTTGTTTGCTGTTTTTAGAATTGTAGGAGGTTTTCTGTTTTTTTGGTTGTTTTGAGTTAGGTAGAGATTATTTGCTGTTTGAAGTAAATTAGTGAGGTAAATGTAGGAAGAACTTGCAAAGAAGGCAGCAGTTGTTTGGAAAATTAAAGAGAGGATTGGATTGAATTTTTTTGTAAAAAAAGAAGGAAATTTTTGTGAAAAGTGTGATGGAAGTGGACAAGTTGAATGAGGGCAGTGTGATAATAACATAGGGAGACTGAGAGCTAAAATGAATGAAGCTGAGAATGAAGTTGGAACAAGAGGCAAGTGAGTTGGTGATTGAGCCTAGCCAGTGAGGATTTGAACCCTAAACAGTTGATTTTTTTTTTCTGCTGAAGTTCTTTTCTGGGGTAGAAGAAACAGAACTTGATTTGATGCTGGGTAATTAGTTGAGGCACAAGTAAGCTTTAAGATGAAGAGGGCAAACTTTCTTCTGATTAACCCATTTAGCCAAAAAGCCAACCTTTAATTTTTGGCCTTTGATTAACCCACTTTGAGCCTCTAGCTGGATTCTTTTTACTCTCTCAAATTCTTTCCCCATCAAATGACCACCTTCCCACTTAGTTATGATGGAATAAAAATTTTGTGAAGTTGCAATCCATTGAAAAGTGAATTCAATTCCATGGTTGAGAGTAAAGAAAAGAGAAAAGGATGTGATTGTACACCATAAAAAAAAATTGTAAAAGAAAAAAAGAAAAAGAGTACAAGAGAATAAAGTTTTTGGCAGCCATGGAAATGTCTAGTTAAGTTGTCTGATTGCATCCCTTGTCCATCATAGCTGAGTTAGCCATTCATCCATATATTTCTAACCTTGACCCAAGCCAAAATACAACCCATAAAGCCCCTCTGATTGAAGTCTCATTTGTGTGTCATCCAAATGCCAAAGCAGCTTGTCAAGCCTATGTTGAGGTTATTCCCAGTAAAGGTGTGAGATAAAACAGCTCCCTGCACTATTGAGTGTTGAAAATATGTGAGTAGAGAGTGTTAGCCATTCTCATTTGCCTTTTGTGAAGATGTATTTCTCTGTATTATGACATGATGAGTCACGGTCCTCCTTGTTATTGTCCATTTGCCACTGATTATATTTGAACATTAAAGTCACACTGATCATTGAAATTGTTTGTATGCTTTAAACTGCAATCCTTTTTTCTGATTGATGCATAAACTTCAGCTGAGTTAATTGCATGTCCTTTAGTGAAAGTTAAGATCTGATGTCTGTTTTGAACTGTTGTGAAGAAGAAAAAAAAGAGAAGTGAATATTTGTGTTTGGTGATTCAAAGTGGTGTGTTTGACTGAAAATCTAGATCATGAGAATTCTGTTTGGAAGCATGTTTTATGAGAAATGAAAGATTTGCTTGTTGTTAAGGAACTGTTTTGAAGAAAAAAATTTGTGGTGTTGCATTGCATTTGTTCCTTGAGGACAAGTAACAACTTAAGTTTGGGGGTACATTTAATGCTTTTTTTTTTTTTTGAATACAAAGGAAGTTAGAAAGAACAAACTACAGCTCTCTGACCACTCTAGGCCAGGCTACTCCCCTAAAATCACTCTCCAATACATCCAGGCATCCTGCAGGGGGATGATCAAAATAAGAAGTCTCCCAACCTAGAGAACTTGCAGAATTAGCAAGCCAATCAGCTGTCCTATTCCCCTCTCTATATATATGTTCAAATTTCACCTGCCAACTGAGGTTCTGGAACTGGACGATTCTGCTAACCAGTCCAGCTAAAGGATGGTTGGCAGTGACACCATTACTGATCAGATCAAGGGTAGTCTTAGAGTCTCCCTCCAGAATTACTCTTCTACAACCAAGGTCCCTTGCCAATTGGAGTCCTAACAAAATTCCCCAGATTTCAGCTTTAACAGAGCTACTCACACCAAGGTTTCTAGAGTTAATCTTTGTCCATCCCCTAAGCCACTGTCCTGATTCATCCCTTAAAACTCCCCCACATCCACTTTGTCTGCTATCCCCCTTACATAAACCATCAGAGTTAATCTTTGTCCATCCCATGGGTGGTGGGAACCATTGGACCAAAATTTCCCTTTTGGTTATGTGATGTATCCCAGCTTTGCTGTACATCTGCTTAGCTGCTATAGAATTGGCAAGATAGGAACAGGCCAACCTGGCCGTATTACCTTCACCAGGGATATGTCCTTCAAACACAAATCTGTTTCTTTCCTTCCATATAAACCAGCATACTAAGCCAAACAGGATATTCCCATCAGATCCCTCCACTAAGCATTTCCCTGGAGACAGATTTTCACAAAGCCAAGGCTGTAGAGGCAATTCACTGAATATTGGCCAGTTAGCAGGGCTTATAAAAGACTTCCATATTTTCCTCGACCAGATGCAGTCCCTTATTACATGAAGGCAACTCTCAGGAGCAACCCTGCACCTAGGACACATGTTGGATTCAGCCAGATGTCTCTGCCATCTTCTAAGGTTTGTGAGAATATTCTCTCCAAGGAGAAGCCAAAGAAAAGATTTCACTCTTGGAGGACCATCCCAATCCCAGACAGAGTTCCAGTGCTTCTGTTGGTAGCATTCCTCATCCCCACACAGCATGCTAAAAGAAGATTTAGTAGAAAAATTACCATCTTGGGAAAGATCCCAAATGATTCTATCATCTTCTTCACTTGGTCTAGGAGGACATACCCCAGCAATTATATTCACAGCTTCTGAATTTAATAGGTGGCCAAACAGTTGCCAATTCCATTCACCATTGGTATCAGTCATAGAGGCTATGTCCACCTCAAGGATTCCTGGTGGAATAGTCAGAATAGTGTGGGTTTCTAAAGGTCCAATGGGAAGCCATTTGTCCTTCCAGAACAATGTACCAATGCCATTTCCCACCATCAGTCTAGAACCATCATACACCCTTTGCCAAACTTTAGAAATTCCCAACCAGAGATTAGAACAGCCAGGCTTCTTGGGAATACTTGGAATTAGACCATCTCCCATCTTGTATTTATTCTTCAGCACCTGGGGCCCATAGATCATTCTTTTGGGACAAAATTCCATGCCCAATCTTCATCAGACAGGCTCTATTGGTAACTCTCAGATTTTTAATCCCTAAGCCACCATTCTTTTTTGCTCTACATACAATACTCCACTGAGTAGCATGGATTTTCCTCCTTTCCGAGTTAGAACCCCAAACAAAACCTCTCATTTTCTGCTCCACAGCTTCACAAGTACTTACTGGAATCAAGGATGTCTGCATAGAGTATGTAGGGAGTGCAGCCAACACAGATTTAGTTAGGACCACCCTGCCAGCCATTGACAAAGATCTCTCCTTCCAAGAACTCAGCCTCCTATTTGTCTTATCTAGAATATACCTGAAAGTATTTTTATTAACCCTCTTGTGCAAAATTGGAATGCCAAGTACTTGCCCAAGTCAGCAGTGATGGAGAAATTGAGGACTTGGCTTAGTTCACTTTTCCTGGTATGGTTCACATTCTTAGAGAAAAAACACCTAGTTTTGTTTATGCTAATTTTCTGACCAGATGAGCAGCAGAAGTGATCCAGAATATTAACAACCAGCCTAGCTTGGTCTCCATTAGCTTCTGAGAAGACTAGAAGGTCATCTGCAAAAAAGAGGTGGGATATAGGAGGCCCATTCTTCCCAAGCTTCACAGGGATCCATTTTTTGTGCTCCACTGCAATATTGATCAGGTGACCCAATTTCTCCATACACAACACAAACAGATAGGGTGACAATAGGTCACCTTGTCTAATCCCTCTTGAAGGTCTGGAGTCTTCAGTTTGAGCTCCATTCCACAAAATATTCATGGTAGGAGAAGTGACACATTCCATTATCAGAACCACTAGTTGCGAAGGCATACATGTATCTATCAAGGTTTCCTTTAAGAACTGCCAGTTTACTCTGTCATAGGCTTTTTCTAGGTCGACCTTTATTGCCATCCAACCTTTCTTCCCTTTTTTTGAACTCATGGAATGAAAAATCTCCTGACTGATTATAATGTTGTCTGAAGCATGCCTTCCTTTGACAAAGCTACATTGGTTAGGCATAACCAAAGTGCTCATATGGATCTTCAACCTATCAGCTATAATCTTGGTTATCACCTTATAGGTGACATTACACAAGCTTATCTGTCTGAATTGGCTGATCATCTCAGGGCAGTCAACTTTAGGGACTAAGCAAATCAGTGTCTGGTTAATATCAGCCACCTTCCTAGGATCTTTAAAGATGTCCTTGATCATCTCAATAACAGAATCTCCCACTTTCTGCCATTGAGTATGAAAAAATACAGCATGAAGGCCATCAGCTCCAGGAGCTTTAAAAGGTTGCATTTTAAATAGAACTTTCCTGATTTCCTCCATCCCAGGAATTCTGCCACTGTCCTTCCAACTCTGATTATTAATTTCGGGAAATAAGTTGCCTATGCACAGATCCTGAGTACACAGGCTATCCTCCACATAAAGTTTTCTAAAGAAACCAACTGCCAAGGCTTTTAATTCATCTGGGTCATGGATCCAATCTCCCTCTTCAGATTAAAGGGGCAAAACCTTATTCCTTCTATTATGAGCAACAGTTGTTGAATGGAAAAATTTTGAATTTCTATCACCAAATGCTAGCCACTTACTTCTAGACCTTTGAAACCATGTTAGTTCCTCCTGAACATAAATTTCATTTAATTCAAGGGAATCATCTGGCCCTCTAACTAGGAGATTATCCACCCCTTTAATTCTTCTTTGAGGCCGAAAGTTCCTCTTTTGAGCCTCCTTGAAATTTTGCTGATGCCAATCCAAAGCTTCCTTATGAAATTCATTCTTTGCAGTGCTCCAATTGGCATTATTACTCCAGCATTTATCAACCACTCCATCAAAACTTTCATTAGTTAACCAAGCAGCAAGGAACCAGAATGGTCTGGAACCTCCAGTGTTCAGATTTCTGTACTCATCTCTTAAGATAATAGGTCTATGGTCTGACCTATGAAAATGGAGATGAGATAAGGTTCTGTTAGGAAAGCCAAGAAACCACTCCTCATTCACCACCAATCTATCAATGCGTTCTTGTAAGGCTCCTCTTCTCTATGTAAATTGAGGACCAGAAGCACCAATATCAGACAAGCCACTATCACTGAGGCAAGTCTCAAAATCAAGCATACTAACACTATTTATTCCAGAACCACCTTGTTTTTCCCCTTCTTCTAAGTATGAATTAAAGTCACCCATAACAGCCCACCTACCAGACATATTTGAAGCTATTCTCCTTATTCCATCCCAAAGAGAGATTCTCTCAGCTCTCCTAGGACTAGCATAGATAAAAGTGAACTTTTCCTCCTCACCCGAATCTATCCAGTGCAGATTTGTATGCACAAATTGGTGATCTTCTTCCAGAATCTTAACACACGTATTCTTTTTATTCCAGAGGATCCAAATACCTCCTGAAAATCCCACAGCATCTCTCAGAAAATGGTTGTCAAAGCCAAAGCTCCTGATCACACGCTCAGCCTTTTTCCCACTAATTCTTGTTTCCAGTAAAACTAGAACATGAATTTTATTTTGAAAAATTAAGTCCTTAATGAGAGAGGAAAATCCCTTTTTCCCCGCTCCTCTACAATTCCAAGTGCAAACTATCATTAAACAAATAGACAGAAAGTAACAAACTCTAACCTCAGCAAACCAGAAAAATGGTTTATTACTTGATACCCAAAGCATTTGTGATATCATCAAGAGCCATTGCAACTCTTCCCTTATTGCATAAGCCAATTTCTTCACTGCTCCCATCTGGAGGATGTTCCTTCGGGCCCTCGGCAATCTGATTTATGGACTCCAAAGCATTCCTATTCACCATATCCACCCCTAAGCTACTGGGAGACCCTTTAACCCCAACTTGCAGGCTCTCCTTATTCCTTTCCCTTTCGACCAGAATAGCTTCCCTCGAAGGCTGTTTCTGTGGTATTCCCCTAAAATTCTCCTGGGGGTGGGGACCAGTTGTCTTGCTCCCCAAGTTCTTGGCTACAACTCCATGAACATGATTTGCCAATATATTTTCTGGGATATTCTTCTTCTTCTTTCCACCCTGAATTTTTTTCTGTTGGCCCAATTCACCAGAATTCTTACTGCTACTGGTTCCAGCCCCTTTTGAATATACATTCGTGGATGGAATTCCATCTTTTGAATCCCCTTGTAAAGGGCCAAACCTAGAACCTGAGGCATGATCATTAGAATGGGAGCCTTTCTCATCTAAAATATGCATCTCCTTGGTCACTGGCCCTTCCTTAGCTTTCTGGTTTGGAGATGGCCTTTTAGGATTTCTTCTTTGAACTGTCATCCAACTACCAAAACCATCCACTTCTTGGCTCTTCTCAATTTCTTCTTTGGAGATAGCCTCATTTTGGCTGTGCTGCATCTGGTTACCCTGATCCATCCCCCCATTAACATCCTCAGCTTGCTTCAAATTATCAGGATGCATTGGGCACTGATCCTTCCTGTGTCCATATTGCCCACACAGGAAGCAAATCAGATGAAGCCCCTCATAGCCAATATATAGCTGTCTTTGGCCTATCCTGAATTTGGACAGTTAGCTTTTGCTTAAATCTATTTCCACACATAAACGGGCAAACCTTCCCCTATCAGTAATCTCCTCAAGTTGCCCTTGGCCACTAATCCTGAGTGAACTTTCGTCAATCCTAAGAGTTCTTCCCACCATATTTCCCATTCTCCAAAGGTCCTTATGAGTATAAAACTCCCTAGGAACCTCTGGAATCCTGATCCAGACTGCCATTTTCCTCACCTTCTCATCATATGGGTCAAAATTGGGTCTCCATCTCTGAACAATGAGATAGTGGTCAGCCACCACCCACGGCCCCTGTTGCTGAACAAAGAGATAATCCTGAGGTTTTTCGAATTCGACCATATATTGGTCGTTTTCTAGATCCAGAACCATGTACTGCCCTTCAAGGCTCCAGAGCTTATGTAATCTGTTCCACAGGAATCTCGCCCCTAATTTCTTCCCCATGAGATTGACTATCAATGCTGTCTTCCATCTCTTGCACTGCTCAATCTTCTCCAGAACATCGAACTGATAGAATGGATTCAGCGGATCATCTTCCCCTTTCTGTTCGTAGGCCTTCAACGCCTCTTCTTCCTCGAACTCATCCCTTTTACACTGAGCAAACCAGTCATCTTCATCGTTCTCAGGATTTCCATCCCAAACACCATTGACTCGAAGCAACTGATCCTTATAGGATACCAGCTTGCGAGGATCCCTTTTCACTTCTTCCTCCGCTCCAAAACCCGTACCAGGACTGATCGGATCGTTACCCCTTTCAACCTCTATTGCGCCCACAATCGGAGGTTCCTCTTGCATCTCCAGATCCACCATCGATTCACCCTTCGCCTTCTTAGAATCTCTGTTGTTTGCAGAATCCCCCTCAGATTTGGGGGGTCTTCCCCCTTTTCCCACCATAAAACGCGAAAACCCTATCAGAGAGAAAAATAGAATTTCACGCGCCTCGCGCACTAACTTACATGAGTCTTTACATTTAATGCTTTCATCCTTTGTATGGTTATGATCCCCTGCATTTAATGCTTTCAAGTATATATATGACAAGTATTTGATTGTTGCACGTACAACTGTTGCAGAAATGTAAACCCATATATATATATATATATATATATATATGGGTTTGATACCAGTGGGTTTCGGAAGTGTGAGGAGGGAAATTAAGTAAATTAGAGCAGAAATGGAAAGCAGGAAAGTAGACGGACTACTATATGAAATAAATGACTGAAATTAAAATGCAGAAATTAAAACATAAAATAAATTTAAGGTGAGAACCCAAGCTGTATACGGTAGGCCGAAGTCAAACTTGGGTGGAAGGATGGAGAAGAGAAGAGTTCATTACATAAGCAGATATGAAATAAAACTTTTATTCAAAACATAAAGATTGAGATTACAGTTACAGATTGAAAGATTAAAGAGAAAACAAAGAAGAAGAGAAAACTCAGAAGTACCTCGCAGTCTCTCTTTAGACTATCTCTCCAAACTCGGCTAATAAAAGGATGCCTTCAACATACTGAAGCAACCCTTTAAATATATTGAAAAATCACTATTGCTACAGTACAAGTTACATGACCGGTACTGTTTGAACAGTGTAGGTTAAGTGAACAGTAACTGACTCGTGATGCTACAGTTTCTGCCGACACTTTGATTACGTCACTGTATGCGTCACCTTATGCTGACATCATGCTCGTGTCATTTTGCCATCAGCGTCACTATAGTGGTTTTCTTCAACAGTCTTCTGCTAAGTTGATTCCAAAACAATCATCCTCATTTTGGTAGAAGTCTTCTGTTGAAGAAGAGATAGAAGGAGATGAAGAACCTGTCTTCTGTTTAGAACTCTAAGCTTCTTCTTGGAGTAATTGAAGAATACCTTGCAAATTCTTTGCAAAATTTTCTTTGCTGGTTGATGCTGTTAATGCTGCTGTGATCTGAGCCTTTTGATTCAAGAAAAGGGAGGTTTCTGGATCAGCTGGCTTGATGCTTTTTGGATGTTTTTTAAACCAGAGCTTGACATTTTCTGGGTAAGCTCTTGAAGCATCAAATTCTATCCACCATTTAACAAAAGCTTGTCTCCTGAGTAATGGTAGTCTGATGCCTGTTTTCTCGCCGTAATTGTACTGCCATGAAAATATCCATGCTAGAGGGAACTTTGAGAAAAAATGCAGATCTATTGGAAAGGGATCTGCTAGATTGTCGAATTTTTTGGAAAAGATTGTCATTCCTTCAAAGACTTGTGGAGGAAGGATATCAAGGATTGGTCCAAAATAATCCCACCATTTATTAAACCATTGCGGGAAATTATATTGGATATTTTGCTTAAAGTAAATTAACCATGAATGTTTGTTTTCTTTATTTTGCATGAAGAAGACATTGGTCCAGGCTAATTCATAGTCCCAATAATTATATCCAATTGGATCATAAGGCTGGGAAAATTTGGTTATTTTATTTGGATTTCCATATTCTGCTGGGGTGATCACCTTGAGAATCTGGATGGTTGAATGAGTAATAACCTCAGGGTCTTTTGGACTCTTATAGTGTTTGATGGAAATAGAGTTTGAATCAAGTAGAATAAACTCATAAAAATTTTGGGATTTAGTTGGAGAATGTGGTTTGAAATGAAATTGTCGTCCTTTGAAGTCTTTGGGGAAGATCTTCACAGGAACCTTGGTTGGTTTATTATCCCAGTAGGATGGTTCCATTTGGATTACGTCTTGAAACTTGTTCTTTGAGACATATGGTGTTTGAGGTTTTGGTTTCTGGGTAGAAATAGGTTTGGGTTGGATTTCTAGGGCCCTGTTTGGACGGTTAGAGATCTGCTTGGTTTTTAGGTTATCAATCAAAACAGAAAGACTTTCTTCCTGTTCATCTTCTGAAGCTATTTCAGCCCAGGTTTTCTTTGGTAGATGGGTCAAACCTTGGTCTTGGAAGGCTTGAAGTGTTTGGATTGGCATTGCATAGTCTGCTTTGGATTGTTTAGAAGAGGAAGTATCATCAACTCTTTGGGTAGATGACCCAGTTTGGGGTTGGGTAGATGACCCAGATTGTTGTTGGGCTGGAGACCCAGTTTTTTCTAATTTTTTAGCTAACCCAGCTAGGATTAGCTTTCCTTTCCTCTCTTTAGAAGATGTTGATTTTACCGATTTCGGCATGACAGGACACTGTTTATCTTCCCTGCAGAAATTCACGAGTGAGATAATCAGGGAGAGAGTTTGAGGTGCCTTTGAGATATTCAATTTCAAAATCAAAAACACTTAAGATAGCTTCCCATCTAGCAAAAATTTGTTTAGATGCTAGATTCTTTACGTCCTTTTGTAAAATGTCTTTTGCAGATTTGCAATCAACACGGATTAAAAACTTTTGATTTAATAAATCAGATTGAAATTTTGAAATACATAAAACAATTGCTAAAACTTCTTTTTTGACAGTGGAATACTTTTGCTGTGCTGAATTCCAATGTTTTGAAGTGTATGCAATGATATGCTCTTTGTCTGAGACTCTCTGTTTAAGAATGCCACCATAACCTATGTCAGAGGCATCAGTTTCAACAATTTTGAAAGCCTGAGGATTGGGAAGATAAAGACAAGGAAGTTCCTTTACCTTAGCTTTGACCTGTTTGACTACGTCAGTATGAACATCAGTCCAGGGAGGAGGGTCTTTCTTAAGACGATTATGGAGAGGCTTGATTAGATTATTAAGCTGAGGAAAGAAGTCAGCTACATAATTTAAACAACCAACAAATCTTTGTAATTGAGTTTTATCAATAATTTGATTGGGAAATTTGTCAGCAAATTCAATAGCTCTACAAATTGGAGTAATAGTCCCTTGATAAATAGTATGACCGAGGAACCTGATTTTTGTTTGAAATAGATTGATCTTTGATTTAGGAAGAGCTAAACCACTTTTCTTAATTACATCTACAAAAATATGAAGATGTTTAAAATGTTGATCAATAGATTGAGAAAAGACAAGAACATCATCAATGTAGACGATAGTGAAAGTTGAGTATGGATTGAAGATATCATTCATGATTCTCTGAAATTCAGAGGGAGCATTCTTCAGTCCAAAAGGCATTACCTTCCATTCGTATTAACCAAATGGAACAGTAAAAGCTGTCTTGTAACATTCATTGTCATTGAGCTGGATTTGCCAAAACCCAGATTTCATGTCAAATTTAGAAAAGATTTTTGCTGAATACAAACGATTGAGAAGATCTTTCTTATTTGGAATCGGATACCGAATCCATTGAAGAGCTTGATTAAGAGGTTTGTAATTGGTAACTAACCGTGGAGTTCCACGCTCAATTTCAGATTGCTTATTGACATAGAAGGCAGAACAAGACCAATGACTTTTGATTTTCCTGATGAGACCTTTAGCAATGAGATCAGCAATTTCTTTTTGACAAAAGACAAGAAGTTCACCACTCATTTGAATAGGACGAGCTTTGGTTGGGATTTGCCTTTCATTAAAATCCTTTTCATAGGGAAGATCTACGATATGTTTTTTCCTTTGCCAAGAAGCATTCGGAAGATCAGAACAGATTGTATTTTGGATTTGTTCAAGCAAAACTTTGATCTTTTGTTGAACTTCAGGCTGCTTTAACTGATTTTCAATATTCTTAAAAGAAATTTCTTCTTTAAGGAAATTGATTTGTTTTTGTTTGTAATGGATAAAATTCAAATCTCTTATGATGGGTTTCTTAAGAAATTTAAAAACAATTGGTTTGTCCAAATGATAAGTAATTATACCCTCATTTGTGATAGTTAGAGGAAAAAGAGATTTGATGAACGGAGTTCCAAGAATAACTCCATTTTTGAGGTTTTTAACAAGGAGAAACGGTGTTTCAACTTTTAAATTATCATTTTCAATGATTGCTTTCAGAAGTTTATAATTAACCTGAAGTTTTGAACCACTAGCAGTACTAAGCCGTTCAGAAGTCTTTTCAAAATATTTAGTAGGAATTAGACCTTCTTAAATGCAGTTTGAATCTGCCCCTGTGTCAAACAGAGCTTCAATTTCAAGGTCAAAATTACCTACATTGAGTTTGATTGGGATATAGAATTTTTGAATTGTTAATTGATTAATTAATCCTCAAAATTCTTCGTCTTTAAGATTTTTATCTTCATCTGGTTTAGACAGAGTATTTTCCATACTCGTTCCCGTTGATTCTTCATTTTGTAATTGAAGAAGGATGTTCTGATGAGTTTGTTGTTGTTCTTTGATTTGTTTAACTTCAGTTTTGAGAATATTGATCTCATACTGAAGATCTTGGACAGTTATAGGTTTGACAGTAATACTCTTTTCTAGTTTTTTAAGGGTATCTTTAAGATTAAACTTATTAGGAACCAACAACTCTTTAGATTTAGAAGAACTGGTTTCCAAGGATGATTTTAATTTTGCTAAGTAAGCTTTCTTTTCATGGGGATCACTGATTGAATCTATGACCTCGAACAAAAGATCTTGTTCTTTAGTCAAGACATTAATTTCTTGCGAGGATTGTGAGTCCTCACTAGAAGATAGATCATCTTCATGAATTTGGTTTAAATCTTCTGAGGATTCTTTTCCAGATTCTTCATCCGAGGATTGGATTAGAAGATTATTGATTTGTTCTTCAATAGAAGGATCAAGGTTTAGGTTATTTAGTTTTTTCTTAAGCCTACAATATTTACTAATATGTCCAGGTTTACCACAGCTGTAGCAAATAGTTGGCTTAATTGGTTTGGATGTATTTTGTGATTTATTTGTTTCAGTATTTGGCTTAGGATTTTCATTTTTAAACCTTTTATTGTAATTGGGTTTCTTACGAAAATTCCTAAAAGTTTTAACCTGTTTTTGTTCCTGTTTTTTATGTTTTTTAGGTTTTGTAGTACAAGGCAGACCAAATTGTTCACAAAATGATCCTAGATCTTTACGATTTTGAGTTTTTTCTTTTGCAAGTTGACGTTGGATTTTATCATCTTGACAGATTTTTAAAGCTACCTTTTGGATATAAGCAACTAATTGTCCATAACTTAATTGCTCATAAGGGATATCTCCAGTTAGAGATTGATGACGGATTTTATCCCTAACTTTGTCTCCTAAAGATTTTGGAAGACCAGCTAAGAATTTTTCTTTCCAGAAAGGTTGTTGACTATCATCTCGAGTGTAAACCCTAGTTAGGAAGGTATCTTTATACCAGCGAAAGTCACCTAAGGTTCTAAATTTAAGATTGGATAGGAGTTCAGCAGAACGATCTTTCCATAAGGATGGATCACCAATGAAATGTTGGATAATGGTGAAGATTAATTGATTAACAGCATCTGGAATAGTTTTTCCATCAGAGACTATAGGAATGCCATCAGGATCAACTTTAATGGCATTAAGAACAGAATTTTTTTCATCTTCAGAAAGATAATTATCCCACCAACCTTTGAGTTGACCAGAGAAGCCAGAGACAATAACATTGACTATAATTGCTTCAGAACAATTATGAGAAGTTTGATAGGCAGTTGCAACCATAGTCATATGGTGCATTATATTGAGTATGTTATACTCTGATTGACCATCTATGTTCCATTCATAGACGTTGTTACCATTAAAACTTTTGAAACTTGTATTCTTTTCTTCAAGTAGAAGATCAGGAGCAGTTGCTTTTTGGTAATAAAGATTGGAAGGGTTTCTCCAATTATTAATACCAGTTATAGGATTAATTTTAATTTCAGATTTGTTATCTGACTCAGGAGATTCATCATAATGATTCAGAGTATTGATAGTTTTTGACCGAGTGTTATGTTTATGAGACTGTTGAGTCTCTTGATCAGAATGTTGTGGGGTATCAGGAATGGTTAATGTACTTAACTTCTCATCAATTTTTTTAAGAAATTCATCCTGAGACTGAGATTGAGCAGGTTTTAACTTTGCAAACTCTTTTCTAAGTTGATCATTCATTTTGAAAGGTTTGAACAAAGGTTTTTCTAAGTTTTTAGAAGAAGATGCAGAGGATGAAGGTTCAATAGTTTTGATAAGTTTTTCACCCAAAACTTGAAGATATTTGTTGGTGTAATTAGATTGCTTAATAAGATTTTTAAAATCCATTGGAGAGACTTGTTCATTTTCATCTTTTAATTTAAAAGGTGAAGCAAGAACAGACCTACATTTGTTATCACAAACTTTTGGGAGATAGAAAGAAGTTGTGGGAGGAAATTCAGACTTGATAATCTCTCCTTCTTTCAGGTGCCAATCAGTGATGACATTAGCAGATTGAGGAGTCTTGAATGGATAATCAATGTCCTGTTGGACAGAATAAGCTTGAAACCAATCAAAGAAAGGAATATTTAACTCTACCTTGTCAAGAAAGTTATAAAATTCTTCTTGAATTAGTTGTCTTTTAATTCCCTTATAATTTTGGAAGAACCATTCTTTTTGAGGAGACCGTTCCTCAGAATTAAAGTCTTTCCTAAGGGTTTCCTTATCTATAATGAAATTATATAACATCATAAGAATTATGCATAGAGGAATAGGTTGGAGGTTGAATAGATTTTGGGGATTGGATGATACTTTGTTCATTTTCTTCTTCTTTTTGGGTATATGAAGGTTTAGGAATAGAAGAAGAAGTGTCCAAACCTTGGAGATGGAGATTGAACCTACTAGGTTCAGAGATTGTAGAGAAAGATCTCCTTGAAAGAGCAGATTGAAAATCTTCAGAACGAAAATCTTGAGTTTGAACAGACCTGGAAGAACTTGCAGAACTGAAAGAGTTTCTTCTATCGAAGATTATTTCAACAGCACCACTTGGGAACTGTTTGATTTCTCTAAAGTTTGGAGTATCTCTAGGTTGAGCAGGTGTTGCCTTCTCAAGTCTCCATTTATCTGGTAGGACTATGTCAGTCCAACGGATGGTTTTGGGAACAGTGACATTTGCTCTAGACATGTCAGTAAGGAACAAAGTAGTTTCCCCAGTTTTCTTGGGTTTAAGAACCCTAGAGATGGAAGAATTCAATACTTTATATTGAATCCTAAAAAGCAAAGCTGCTGGAATAGATCCGGATTTCATGTCCAGACCACTTG